>NC_081561.1:106602180-106607838 GCF_022355385.1 Mustela nigripes
ATTGCAGCCCTGGAATAAATCCCACTTGGTCATGGTGAATAATCCTTTTAATATACTGTTGGATCCTATTGGCTAGTATTTTGGTGAGAATTTTCGCATCTGTGTTCATCAGGGATATTGGTCTGTAATTCTCTTTTTTGATGGGATCCTTGTCTGGTTTTGGGATCAAGGTGATGCTGGTCTCATAAAATGAGTTTGGAAGTTTTCCTCCCTTTTCTATTTTTGGAACAGTTTCAGGAGAATAGGAATTAATTCTACTTTAAATGTTTGGTAGAAATGCCTTGGGAAGCTGTCTGGCCCTGGGCTTTTGTTTGTTTGGAGATTTTTGATGATTGTTTCAATTTCCTTACTGGTTCTGGGTCTGTTCAGGTTATTTATTCCTGGTTCAGTTGTGGTAGTTTATATGTCTCTAGGAATGTATCCGTTTCTTCCAGATTGTGAAATTTGTTGGCGTAGAGTTGCTCATAGTATGTTCTTATAATTGTTTGTATTTCTTTGGTGTTTGTTGTGATCTCTTCTCTTTCATTGATGATTTTATTTATCTAGGTCCTTTCTCTTTTCTTTTGGATAAGCCTGGCCAGGGATTTATCCATCTTATTAATTCTTTCAAAGAACCAGCTCCTAGTTTCATTGATTTGTTCTATTGGTTTTTTTTAGTTTCTACTTCATTGATTTCTGATATTTATGATTTCTCTTCTGCTGCTGGATTAGCCTTTCTTTGTTGCTCTTTCTCCAGCTCCTTTAGGTGTAGGATTAGGTTGTGTATTTGAGACCTTTCTTATTTCTTGAGAAAGGCTTGTATCACTATATATTTTCCTCTCAGGACTGCCTTTTCTAGGTCCCATAGATTTTGAATTAATGTGTTTTAATTATCATTTGTTTCCATGAATTTTTTCAATCCTTCTTTAATTTCCTGGTTGACCCATTCATTCTTTAGAAGGATGCTGTTTAGTCTCCATGTATTTGGGTTCTTTCCAAATTTCCTCTTGTGATTGAGTTCTAGCTTTAGAGCACTATGGTCTGAAAATATGCAGGGAGTGATCCCAATCTTCTGATATTGGTTGAACCTGATTTATGACCCAGGATGTGATCTATTCTGGAGAATTTTCCATGTACACTAGAGAAGAATGTGTATATCTCAATATTATCAAAGCCATGTATGAAAAACCCACTGCAAATATCATTCTTAATGGAGAAAAACTGAAAGCTTTTCTGCTAAGGTCAGGAACATGGCAGGGATGTCCGTTATCACCACTGCTATTCAACATAGTACTAGAAGTCTTAGCCTCAGCAATAAGACAACAAAAACAAATTAAGGGCATCCAAATCAGCAAAGAAGAAGTCAAAATATCACTCTTTGCCAATGATATGATACATTCTGTGGAAAACCCAAAAGGCTCCACTCCAAAACTGCTAGAACTTGTACAGGAATTCAGTAAAGTGTCAGGATATAAAATCAATGCACAGAAATCAGTTTCATTTCTATACAGCAACACCAAGACAGAAGAAAGAGAAATTAAGGCGTTGATCCCATTTACAATTGCACCCAAAACCACAAGATACCTAGGAATAAACCTAACCAAAGAGGCAAAGAATCTGTACTCAGAAAACTATAAAGTACTCATGAAAGAAACTAAGGAAGACACAAAGAAATGGAAAAATGTTCCATGCTCACGGATTGGAAGAACAAACATTGTGAAAATGTCTATGGTACCTAAAGCAATCTACACAGATAATGCAATCCCTATCAAAATCCCATCCGTTTTTTTTTTTCAAAGAAATGGATCAAGTAATCCTAAAATTTATATAGAACCAGAAAAGACCCCAAATAACCAAAGGAATATTGAAAAAGAAAGCCAAAGTTGGTGGCATCACAATTCCGGACTTCAAGCTTTATTACAAAGCTGTCATCATCAAGACAGTATGGTACCGGCACAAAAACAGACACATAGATCAATGGAACAGAATAGAGAGCCCAGAAATAGACCCTCAGCTCTATGGTCAACTAATCTTCGACAAAGCAGGAAGGAATGTTCAATGGAAAAAAGACAGCCTCTTCAGCAAATGATGTTGGGAAAATTGACAGCCACATGCAGAAAAATGAAATTGGACCATTTCCTTACACCACACATGAAAATAGACTCAAAATAGATGAAGGACCTCAATGTGAGAAAGGAATCCATCAAAATCCTTGAGGAGAACACAGGCAGCAACCTCTTTGACCTCAGCTGCAGCAACATCTTCCTAGGAACAACACCAAAGGCAAAGGAAGTAAAGGGCAACAATGAACTATTGGGATTTCATCAAGATCAAAAGCTTTTGCACAGCAAAGGAAACAGTTAACCAAACCAAAAGACAAATGACAGAATGGGAGAAAATATTTGCAAATGACATATCAGATAAAGGGCTAGTATCCAAAATCTATAAAGAACTTAGCAAACTCAACACCCAAAGAACAAATAATCCAATCAAAAATGGGCAGAGGACATGAACAGACATTTCTGCAAAGAAGACATCCAGATGGCCAACAGACACATGAAAAAATGCTCCACATCACTTGGCATCAGGGAAATACGAATCAAAACCACAACAAGATACCACCTCACTCCAGGCAGAACGGCTAAAATTAACAAGTCAGGAAATGACAGATGCTGGTGATGAAGCAGAGAAAGGGGAACCCTCCTACACTGTTGGTGAGAATGCAACTGCACCCAATGTTTATAGCAGCAATGTCCACAATAACCAAACTATGGAAAGAACCTGGATGTCCATCAACAGATGAATGGATAAAGAAGAATTGGTATATATATATATATATACACACACACAATGGAATACTATAGAGCCATCAAAAGAAATGAAATCTTGTCATTTGCGACGATGTGGACAGAACTAGAGGGTATTATGCTTAGTGAAATAAGTCAATCAGAGAAAGACAACTATCATATGATCTCCCTGATATGAGGAAGTGGAGATGCAACGGGGGGGGGGGGGGAGGTAAATAATAAATGAAGGAAGATGAAATTGGGAGGAAGACAAACCATAAAAGACTCTTAATCTCACAAAACAAGCTGAGGTTTTCTTGGGGGAGGGGCGTCAGGAGAGGGTGGTGGGGTTATGGACATTGGGGAGGGTATGTACTATGGTGAGTGCTGTGAAATGTGTAAACCTGGTGATTCACAAACCTGTACCCCTGGGGCTAAAAATACATTATATGTTTATAAAAATATTAAAAAATTAATAATAAAAAAAGAGTCTGTTTTGTGGTTTGCCTCTCTCTCTTTCCCACTAGCGCCACCCCCCTCCACCATGTTCATTTGTTTTATTCCTTAAATCCTGCATATGAGTGAAATCATACAGGATTTGTCTTTCTCTGACTGACTTATTTCACTTAGCATAACACTTTCTATCTCCATCCATGTCATTACAAATGGCAAGATTGGTTTTTCTAAAGCACAATTGTAATCATAATACTTTTCTGCACAAAGAATGACTCTTCATCACTTGTCTCTTATCATTTTCACTACTCTAAATACTTAATTGGCCTTACTTCCTTCATTTATAAAACTGGGAAAGTGAGCAAAATAATCTATAGAACTCCCATTCTGCATTCATATCCACATGGTTCTAGTTCATTTTATAATTTTTCAGAAGGAGGTGGTTTGGGACTCTTAAAAGTTTGTGGTTGTCGGGTGCCTGGGTGGATCAGTGGGTTGGGCCGCTGCCTTCAGCTCAGGTCATGATCTCAGGGTCCTGGGATTGAGTCCCACATCCGGCTCTCTGCTCAGCAGGGGGCCTGCTTCCCTTCCTCTCTCTCTCTGCCTGCCTCTCTGCCTACTTGTGATCTCTGTCAAATAAATAAATAAAATCTTTAAAAAAAAAAGTCTGTGGTTGTCATCTTGATTGAGAGAATTGGGACACATAGTCTGATGTACTTTTCTTTGAAAAGGCATGGGTTATTAAAAAATAAGAGAACAGATATACAAGCAACTGTGTCTTTGACTTGTTGGTCCATGCTGAAGAATGCAGGAAACTATTCAGGCAGGTGGTAGTCCTATGGAGGTAGTAGCAGATGGCACTAATAGGCATGGATGCCCTAACAAGCATCTGAAGAAAAGCAGCCTACTTTGGTGTCTAGTTGAGAAAGACAACAAGGATGCAGTTGGCCACCATATAATTTAAAAAGCATGTAATTTTAGTGTTGTATTATAATTTTGAATAGTTATCTTTTATATATCTTATAAAAAGGGAGTTTATATCTTATAAACAGGGAGTAAGTAGCATTCACTCATCTCTGTAGTGCTTTTTGAAGTTAAAGAAAAGCACATAAAAGAATGTGAAGTGGGTGAAGTTTTCTGTAATGCATATTTGAAGTAAGTCTCATAGAGATGTTCTGAGATACCACATAGATTTTGATGAAGGAAGGGGGCACAGAGAAATTCAGAATCAAAAGGACATTTTGTGGTTCATCCTGAAATATTAGCCACCAGTTTAGGGAATATAAATGGCTACTCTTTAAGTCTCCAATTTAAAGTTGTCCTCAAATCTTTTTGGCTCATCTTCAGGCTACTAACTATATCTAGGGAACTGGGGTTCAGGGACCATGCGTGACTGGCCTCCATGTGGTAGCACTTTATTTCCAAAAGTTTCTTTCCCTGGGATCCAAACCATGAAGCATCCATTCCAGCCCAACTGAACTCCTGAGTAGACCCTTGGTTTCTCTTTTGATGGGAAGCTTAGATATTTTATTTGGTCACTTGTATACAGCTGCTCAGGATATATTTTTTCTCCAGGGGCAAACACAGCTGAAGGATGTACAGTCTTCAGAAAACAGCTGGGCAGCAAAACCTTATGAGATTATGTCACTTTTTGCCCCTTAAAAATTGAATTACATTATATAATTTGCCATGTTTATAAAATTATTTTTTAACCCTCTTACATTTTTAAGTGTACAACACATTATTGACTGTAAGTTCAATGTCATACCGTGTATCTCTAGAGCTTATTCTTTTTGCTTAACTGAAATTTTATGCCTGATGATTGGTAACTGCTCATTTCTCACCCCTCAGCTCAGTCCCTGGCAACCACCATTCTATTCTTTGATTTTATGAGTTGAACTATTTTGGAAACCTATTGTAAATGACACCATACAGTATTTGTCTTTCTGTGTCTGGCTTATTTCACTTAGCATAATGTCCTCTGGCTTCATCCATGTTGTCACATTTGCAGAATTTCCTTCTTTTTAAAAGCAGAATACTATTCCATTGTAGTGTATACCACATTTTCTTCATCCATTTGTCCATCAGTAGATACTTAGGTTGTTTTCACATCTTGGCTATTATGAGTAATGCTACAATGAACACAGAACTGCAAATAACTCTTCAAAATCTCGATTTCAATTCTTTTGGATAACTATATAGAAGTGGCATTGCTTGGGGGAGGAGTCAAGATGGCGGAGAAGTAGCAGGCTGAGACTACTTCAGCTAGCCGGAGATCAGCTAGATAGCTTATCTAAAGATTGCAAACACCTGAAAATCCATCGGCAGATCGAAGAGAAGAAGAACAGCAATTCTGGAAACAGAAAAACAACCACTTTCTGAAAGGTAGGACCGGCGGAGAAGTGAATCCAAAGCGACGGGAAGATAGACCCCTGGGGGA
>NC_081561.1:106612838-106665400 GCF_022355385.1 Mustela nigripes
TTTGGTGAGTGCTGTGAAGTGTGTAAACCTGGTGATTCACAGACCTGTACCCCTGGGGATAAAAATATATGTTTATAAAAAATAAAAAAAATTATAAAAAAAAAAGAAGTGGCATTGCTCAATCATATGGTATTTCTATTTTTAATATTTTAAGAAACTTCCATGCTGTTTTTCATAGAGGCTGCAATACACTATATTTTAATAGCTGTTATGTTCCTGTGGTTTAGAGATACTTTGCCCTTGACTAATCACCTTCCAGAACGAGGCACCAGAAGGTGCCTCTAAATATGTTTATTATTTCATGTTTATAAGTTTTTTCTTTTCCTTTTGCAGTGATAGACTAAACTAGAAGTGCCAAATACAGAGAAAAATCTTTAGCAAGAATGGAATAATCCCCTCTTCAGAGTCTCTGAGAAAATATGCTTAATATTAATTAAGATTGGAAGGTCATACAATTTTAAATGACACAGTAGTTAAGAGCTCTGAATGTAGGAAATCTGATTTTACTCTTTCATAAACACAATGGTAGATGGACTATTTTAGCAGAGGAAAGAAACACTTATAATTGTAACTATCTAGGGCTTCTCCTTTGCCAGGTGCTAGGATTTCTCTATCTTCTGTGCACATTACTTCATTAGCCCTCTCAACATCCTTCAAGGTAGCTACAATAATGATCTATATTTTATAGGAGTTGATTAATGCAGAAGTGAAGAAGCACGTCCGTGTCACATAGATGGTAAATGGCAAAACTAGACTTTTCATGGAGGCCTGTCTTCATAGACAGTGCTCAGAACCACCCCTCGGTCCTCATTTGTAACAGTAAGCAGATCTGCAGCAAGGCAGAAGGTCTCTCAGCTGCCACTAGCTGGGGTAAGTAATGACCCCTTTGCAGACTCATACCCATCTGGTAACTGAGTTAATTCTGAGGAGGTCAAGAAGCCCAATAGTAATTCAGCTGCAGAAGGTGGATCTAGAATTATTTGTGCTATCACAGACCCAATGTGCCTAGAGAGAGTCCTGAGTGTCCCCTGCCATCAGTTGAAATCTTAGCTTTCCCCAGTCTTTGCTCTGTTGGCCCTGGCTATTATATGAGGCTACATTCAACTCATTCTCTGACTCACATTTTGTACCCCTGAAACTGATACTTCTCTAAATTCTGACCAGCTTCTCTGCAGCTCTGGGTTTGTCCTGGCTTTTGAAAGGCACCTCAGGTGAGAAGGAGAGAAAGCCAGATCTTCCTTTCAATGCCCTCTGCCATTGACTAGGATTCTGTTACGAGTACCTTAGAACTTTGGCACCAATGTTTGCTTTCACAACTCACCACCTCCATCTGGCTGTATGGATTGATCATTTAACTTGCTCTGACAATACCTAACGGTTGAATGCCATCATAGGAGCTCCTTCTATAACTGAGGTTAGAGTTTCCAGTCCACTTACTTCTTATGACAGTTTCCCTCTTTCTTACCCACTTCCCTCACAACATGCCTCATGCCTGGCCTGCTTGGGGTGGGGATCTAATTCCCCTGCTGCAGATCTCTGGGGCATAGCTTTTGAGTTCTGTGCAGCTCCTCAAGCACCATCACCTCCACTACCAGGACCAGCCCAGGGAGCCTGGGAAAACAGTGGTCCTTGATGCCTCCTTGGCCAGTTTAGAAGCTTACCTTGCCCTGAATCCTGATGTTCTCACATTTCCCAGGTACCCTCACTCTCTCAACTCTTTTCTTACTTCTGCCTCATATTTTAGGGCCCAGCTGGTGACTTTAGTGACAATGGATTAGTCAGATAAACCATCCAGATCCAAGGCATTTGGCAGGTTATGAAGGAGTCCCAGTGGCTAATGCAGCAACAGAAGTATTTTTAAAGTTGGAAAGAATGACCCAAACCAAATGTTTGCAAGCGTAACAACTGTTAACAGTATTCCTTTGCAATTGTGGTATATCTTATAACTTTCAAAGTTGTTTTCTATGCATTTTGGTTGATTAAAAAAATAGATACAAATTCTTTGATGCTCTTCTTATCAAAGTCTTTCCTTGAGTTTGTTCTTAACCGTGTAACTTGCATTAGTCAATGGGACATTTCTGAACATGATGCAAAAAGAGGCTTAAAAAGCACATGTGAACTGGGACTCCAGCACTTTTTGGAACCCTGAGATCACCCAGTGAAGAAGCCCAGGTTGGCCTCCAGGAGAATGAGAGACATGTGGAGCAGAGGTGAAGAGTCTCAGCTGAGCCCCTAGGTAAGTATCCTTGCCATCTGCCAGACATGTGAGTAAAGTCATCCTGGATCACCTATCCCCTGCCAGTTTTTAGAGACCAACAAACACCAGCAGTTTTTAAAGACCAACTATATGAGCCCAGATTGGAAGAAGCATCCAGCCAACCTGCAAAATCATGGAAAGAATTACAATTGTTCTTTAAGCCAATAAGCTTTGGTGTGGTCTGTTATGTACCAATAGTGGATAGATACATGCTATCTCACTTGATCCTCATGATTGCCCTATGGTGAAGACAAGTTAAGTGACTTGACTCAGATGCTTAAATTGTTACGTAGCAGAGCCAGGATCAGGTCCTGGGTGGGCTCTCAACTTCTCCACCAGTGCAATGACACCTGGCAGCCTCTCTATCTGCCAGGGACACACCTGATGAGATCATGTGGAATAATGAAACACGAGAATGCAAAGAGCCTTACACATCACCTGTACTACTCTCTTCCTCCGCACTTGAGGAATCGGAGGCTCAGGAGGGTTTGCCTTCGTTCTCAAAGCTCAGAAGGTACATAGCAAATACATTTCTTGGTCATCTTCTCCTGCCCTATCTACTTCATGGAGCTCTGTGCTCTGGCTGAAGACCCCAGAAGATTCAACATTTTAAAGCAAGATGGTGACAGTAAGGTCATATGGTGTTGGGGACAGCATTTCAGGCCTTTGGCAGGCAACATGTATGTCTTTGTGTGTTTGGTCCAGGATGATGCTTTCAGAACCCTCAAATAATGATAGGTGGCTAGCTGCCTCTTCCCCTGGCTTAAGTTAACTGTTAGTGAAACCCCTTCCCAAAGACCAGGGGGCCTCCAGAAGGACATTGCTGGTAGTTTTCTGCTATTGTTTAGCAACAACTCTGCTAAAAGTCTAGTGTGAAGGAAACACTGGAAAAGAGCCATCTTTAACTCTGAAAAAGAAGAAGAAATAGACCCCGGTTTTAAACAAGTCACCCACAGGTACATACAGAACATCCGAACTTATTTCTGTTTAGGCCTTTTCAGCAAAGAGCTGCCACTTCTACAGCTCAGTTTTTTCTCATCCTCATAAAGACCATTCTTTGCCAATCTGTATGAATTCAAATAGTCATCCATGAACTTTTGAGGTGCAAGTGAAGCAACTTAATCTTGCCCCCTCTGGCCCCAAGTGTAAACAAAGTCCTGAAAATGAGGTAAGGATCAGGGGTACAGCTTATAGTGGGAGTACCATTAAAAATCAGGATGTTCAAAATAAGCAAACAAACAAATGAGCAAAACAAATAAGCAACAACAAAAAACACCCAACATTTTCTTCTAGTGTTCATTTGCAGACCTTCCCTCTCAGTTGTATATTTTAGGTATATTGTTTCCATTCTAAAATATCTTCCTTTAAAGAATTGTTTCATATCAAGGTAATTAAATAGGCAGACAAATAGGATGTACAGAATATGTGGTACAGTCTGTGAAGATTTTCATGCTTGTAATGGGGAGAAGGCAAAAGACAGGTGTTCAGGAACAGAGAGATACACTTGCTTCTTTTCTCTTATCATATCACAACCCTCCGCCTTCTTGTCATTCTATTTCCTGACTACGAATTCTTACTTTTTTAAAAAATATTTTATTTATTTATTTGTCAGAGAGAGAGAGAGAGAGCGCACAAGCGCACAGGCAGGCAGAGTGGCAGGCAGAGGGAGAGGGAGAAGCTGGTTTCCTGCTGAGAAAGGATCCCGATGTGGGATTCAATCCCAGGATGCTGGGATCATGACCCGAATGGAAGGCAGACGCTTAACTGGCTGAGCCACCCAGGCGTCCCTAAATTCTTACATTTATAAAGTTATGCTAACTGGAGAAATATCATTGCTATTTATATATGTTATACACACACACACATATATATTTAAATTTCTATTACATGCAAAAGGGGAAATTGTACTTGAATCTTTGTGGTTTTTTCCTAGGTGATTTCTTTTGTGGTACCCCTTTTTGAGTCCTAGATACCTTCTATGTGTATCAGAAGCATAGCAAGAGGGATAAGGATAAAGAGCTTTCCTGTGGGTGTGGCCCTGGAGATCCAGGCAGCAGGAGAAATGGCTCCTTTCTTGCTGCCACAGAGAGTGGAAAACGGAAGTGATGGTGATGGCCTGACTGTTTAGCCTCAAAGCAGCCTTTAATTCATTTGGTTGTAAGAGGTGAATTTATTTGAATAGTATAGTTGATTTAAATAATTTAAAAACAGTAATTAAAAAGCAGCATTATGGGGCACCTGGGTGGCTCAGTGGGTTAAGCCGCTGCCTTCGGCTCAGGTCATGATCTCAGAGTCCTGGGATTGAGCCCCGCATCGGGCTCTCTGCTCAGCAGGGAGCCTGTTTTCTCCTCTCTCTCTGCCTGCCTCTCTGCCTACTTGTGATCTCCCTCTGTCAAATAAATAAATAAAATCTTAAAAAAAAAAAAGCAGCATTATACACACTTCTTAGACAAGACACCACTCATTTGGTTAAATATTAAATGAAGTGAGCTGACAGCCTAGGGGAAAATTCAGATGCCTGCTTTTATCCCAATTGTCTATAAGTGCACAATAGCTCTCATTGTCATATTAGGAAAATTGGGGAGAGAAAATAGATCTAATTTCCTATTCTTGTCACCATGTCACCCAGAATCCTTGAGCAGCTTCTCAGCTTTACTCTAGATATCAAATGAAAACTTCTAGCCAATGCCCTCAAAATTGTGGCTTGCCTTTTTTGTCTTCCCTCATCTTTCAGAACCCCAGCGGGGGCCCTCTTCTACCCTGCAAACAATTTCCCTGTAGCATCCTGAGGCCAGGTTTTCCAGTCTCTCTGGCCAGGTGCTCAAACAACCCCAGAGTTTATACCCAGGTGCCTTGCATGCATTGGAGTCTCTCAATTTCTCAGCATGTCTCCTCCTACTCAGGAACAGGCTAGTATTCTGGAAAGATCATCCACAAGCTTTTTGTGAATGGAAGGCTGGGTAGGAGGTGACAGAGCAGAGGGCTATTGGTAGGGAGAAATACAATCAGTTGGGGTGGAAAGGAGTGCTAAGAATTGCTCCTCTACATATTGGGAAGTTAGAGGGCAGGTGACTTCGAGCCCAATTCAATATAAAAAGCAAAGAGCAGGGGATATATTTATCTCCTTGATTCTTGATTCTATGCATTTTCATTTACTTGAATCAAATATTAATTATCCAGATGGATTAATGGAAACATTTCATCTTTTTACTAAGGTTACCTTTAATAATAATTAAAGAATATGTATATACATATATGTATATATGCAAATATACATATACATAAATATACAAAATACATAGGAAAGTGATCTCTGGTTATCAGAATTTCATTTTTAGGAGCACAAGTGTTTGGATCATGTTTAACTACTTAAATGAAGATAAAGTCTTATCTTTTGATTATGTTTAGCTACTTAAATAAAGATATAGTCTTACCATAAAAATGAAAATAACTTGCAGATTATAATTTTCTTCTCCTTAAGAAATACTAAACCTATGTTGCTGGGGTAAGGATGGCAAGTGCTGTAACCCTCAAGGCGCAGGTGAAGACCCACCCTAGTGAAGAAAAAGGAAGAAAGCCTTCTGCCTATGGTGAAGCAGGGAATCTTCCTGGGCTCAGACCTGGAGGATAGGTTTGCTGAGAAAGCCCTCCCTCCCCAAGATCAGGGTCACAGTCTGTATTTGAGGTTGACTCAGGACAGCAGAGCTTTCCCCACCTTCCATCTCTTACCCCACCAGGTCAACAAGCCCCAAGAAGTAACAAGCAACTGCAAGCTATCTTCAGAGAAAGGACAAGAATATGGAGAAAGACCCTCTCAGGAGTGTAGATGTACAGCAAAGACTAAAGCTGAGGGTGGAAGAGAAACATTTAAAAAATTCTCTGCATCTCCAACTAAGCATAAAGTCACACAAGAGAAATTTGAAGCAGTGCAGCAGAAGCAGCTTTAGTAACAGCAATATACCAAGTTCAATTCCTGATGAGATTGACTCAACCACACACACTAATGGACTCCCTGAAGGAGAGGCATGAATGACCATTTCTAGGCATGAATTCTATTTACCTCAGTCTCATGAAATGCTTTGTTAGCTGCTGTAAGATTTGGGCTCTTAGTTTAACAATGGTGGGAAACCACTGGAGGGCTTTACTATCATGAGTTTTAAAGGGGTAGGTCTGAATGCTGAATTGGTTGCAGACAGAAGAGGGGTAGGTGAAAGCAGAAGGCCAGTTTGGAGGCTATTACAGTCATCCAGGTGAGAGACGTTTTATGATTTCTTGTAGTAGCAGTGGAGGCAGTGAGACAAGCTCAGTTTCTGGGTCTGTTTTCAAGATAGAGCCACTAGGATTTGATAATGGATTGAGGGGTAGAGGAGAAAGAGAAATGGGAATAATAGCTCCAAGATTTGTGCTCTGAACAGCTGGAGGAGTGAGTTCGCAATGAATACACTAAGGGATATTGGAGGAGTGACAGATGGAGAAAGTGTAAGCAGGCTTTGGGGTTTGGTCATGTTGAGCATGAGATGCCTATTAGACATCACAATGAAGCTAATGAGTAGACAGATGAAGAGAGGAGCCTGAGTTCAGGGAAGACAGCAGGCAGTGGATTACATTTGGCAGGTGTCAGCAATTACGTGGTGTTTGAAGCAGCGAGACTAGATATATTATCCAGGGAGTGTCAGTAGAGAAGAGAAAAAGCTCGAGGACTGAGCCCTGGGGGTCTCCAACATTTGGAAGTAGTGGAAGTGAGGAGAAACCAGCAAAGGAGATTGAGAACAAATAATCAGTGATATAGGAAGAAAACCAAGAGAACAATGTCCTCCTAGACTGTGAATAATGTTTCGAAAAGGCAGTGGTCATCTTTACTAAATGCTGCTGAGAGAGAGAGATGAGGACTGAAATTATATTTTAGGGCTCTAGTTCTTTGTGATATTAGGGTAACATTTTTTTTCCAGATTGTTTGTTCTAAAAAAAAATTTTAAGGATATTTTTGACATAGAAAATGTACCAATTTTATGTAATAAGTTCCACTGAATATTTTCTAAGTTTTGCTTTTTAATTTGGGACAAATAGAAATTAGAAATTATATTTTATTCCAGTCTTTATAGTTTATTATATTTTAATCTTTGTAAATAGTTTTAATTCCAACATCAAAGAGATACATCATGAATTAGTTAACAATTTGTCTAATGTTAAGAATTTATATTTCAAGTTTTTGTTGATACAAAAATATAGATTTATTTTTATGTCCTTCTACCTCTCTCCATCTTTCAGAGCATTATGATTTTTTTATTTGTTTTTTAAAAGATTTTATTTATTTATTTGAGAGAGAGACGATGCCAGCTGGGGGTGGAGCAGAGGGAGAGGAGGAGAGAGAATCTCAAACAGACACCTGCTGAGTGTGGAGCCCAATGTGCGGCTCAATCTCACAACCCTGAGATCATGACCTGAGCCCAAACCAAGAGGTGGACCTTTAACCAACTGAGCCACTCAGGTGCTCCAGAGCATTATGTTTTAATATGACTCATCAGAGTATAGATAAAGTTTTTCATTGTATATTATCTCTAGAAAAGCACAGATACTAAAATCTGAATGTATACCACAGTTATAGAATAATTTTGTCTTAATTTTCCCTGATTCCTTAATTTTCCTTAATTCCAAAGGAAACATTGCAGACGAAAATCAAAATAGTCTTCTGTCCATAAAAGTGCACCCCTTGGGGCAGCTGGGTGGCTCAGTTGGTTAAGTGACTGCCTTTGGCTCAGCTCATGATCCTGGAGTCGCGGTATCAAGTCCAGCATCAGGCTTCCTGCTCATTAGGGAGTCTGTTTCTCCCACTGACCTTTCTCCTTTCCTGCTCTCTCTCTCTCATTCTCTCTCCCTCTCTCAAATAAATAAATAAAATCCTTTTTAAAAAGTGCACCCTTCATGTATGATAACAGTGCTTTTAACAATCAAAACTAGGACAGCTTCAAAAACAAGGGTAAAAAATACCATAAAGATTTAATGCAAGGGATGTGTTACCTACATTTTAAAAGATATCTTTTAGGAATATGCTTACATGCAAAAATTATTAAGCCATAAAATTATTTTAAAAAATATTTAAAAAAATATAACATTCTGAGGTTGCATTCACATTCTGTGGAAAGAAAGGAAAAAAAAAAGAAAAAAGCATTTTAACATTTAAAATAATAATTCCTGGGACGCCTGGGTAGCTCAGTTGGTTAAGCAGCTGCCTTCGGCTCAGGTCATGATCCCAGCGTCCTGGGATCGAGTCCCACATCGGGCTCCTTGCTCCGCAGGGAGCCTGCTTCTCCCTCTGACTCTGCCTGCCACTCTGCCTGTGCTCGCTCTTGCTCTCTCTCACTCTGACAAATAAATAAATAAATAAAATAATAATAATAAAAAAAAAGATCTTTAAAATAATAATTCCTTTAATCCCTCAGACGTGAAGTTTAAGAAATAGATTCACTAATTGAAAAAATTATTTTTTAGTATCTCTGTGTTCACCTATACATTGCAGGAAGTGTTCCAGGTGCTGGTGCTACAGTAAACAAACAAAGGGAAAAAATTCCCTGCCCTAGTGGGACATACGTTTTATCTGGGGGCAGGTAGACAAATAAATGAAAATCATAATAAATAAAGTAAATTATACAGTATGATATATAGTTATAATAAAAAGTAATATTTTTTAGTGTGTTAAGGGGATAGATGCTATGGAAGGAAATAGAGTAGGATAAAGGAGATTTAGTGATGGTGGAAGAGCAGTGGTGGTAGTCTAAATGAGATGCCCAAAGTAATCCTTATGGAGGCGCCATTGTTGAACAACCAGAGGGAAGCCAACAGGCGAAGGAGTTTGCCAAGGGATGGATGGCTGTTTATTCCAGACCATTTTACCTATATAAAAACAGCCTGGGAATATTTAAATGGTGTCTGCCTCCAGGAGAGAGAGCAGCTTTGTTTATAGTCTGAAGTAATAAAGATAATGTTTCCTTCTGAAAAACTAGCAGTTCATAGTAAGATATGGAGGTTTTGAAGTAGGAGTTCCTCAAGCTGTGATGCGAATCCATTGTGTAAAGAGCATCCACTTGGCCTCACATATGTGTTACTCCCTTAAGACTCTGGGGGCAGAGGAAATTATTGTGAGCACAAAGCCCAACCTACCTGCTGTGCTGTGAGTAACAAAACTCTGTATTCTGACCGAACAGTCTCATGTCTTCTGCCAGCATCTATGAAACTAGCTAGCTAACTTTTTAGCTTGTGAGAGGAATAAAATCTCAACTCCTTCACAATTATTACAGGTGAATGAGTTTCAAATCTGGCAAATTTACTTAAACCTTTTTAGCTATCAGCAAGTTGACATGTGGCACATTTTGAACAGAAAATCCTCAGTTAGATCAAGTTATATATGTTAAATATATATGTATATATATATATGTCTCTCTCTCTTTCTTTCTCTCTCTCTCTATATACACACACACACACACACACACATATGTCTCACTATATATATTTATACACACACGCACACATACACACACACCGGCATATCTGTATATATCACCCAATATGGGTTTATTATGATGAATAATTTAAGCGATGGTGAGCCTCTTGAAAAGAGATAAAGAAGGTGCATTAGTTTCTGGGACTACCATGTCAATATATCACAAACAGGATGATTTAAATAACGGAAGTTAATCTCCCCACAGTTCTGGAAGCTAAAGTCCAAGATCAAGGTGTCAGCAGATTTGAATTCTTTTGAGGTCTCTCTCCTTGGCTCGCAGATGTTTGCATTCTCTGCGTCTTCACATGGTCACTCCTCAGTCTGTGTGTTTTTTGTCCTAATCTTTTCTGATAAGGACAGCAGTCATATTGGATTGGGCCCACCCATATAATCTCATTTTACCTTAATTATCTCTTTAAAGCCATATTTCATTTCCAGAGTCCAGTCTGGCATGTAAGAAGCTTAGATGCTTACATTCCATTCTAACAACAGATTAAAAAGCTGAATGAACTAAAAAATGGATTAGATTTGTAAGGGAAGTAAAGTGACAGGGTAAGCCACTGCCACTAAAGTTGAAGGACGGGCAAATATGGAGAATCACAATTTACCAGAGCTGAAATCACTGTGGGAAGCAGTGCTGAGACAGAGAAACCTGAATTGTGATGGACAAATTGTTGGAAGCTCAGTGTGGACAAGTTTGAGAATAAAAACTCTAGGAGAACCCAGACATTGTGCCCCCCCACTCTGCCTCACACACACACTTTTATGAGTTTTACTATCCAGAGCTTTGCCAGTTTTCTTGCTGAATACTAGAGATAATTAGATAAATACTAAAAGGCAAAGAGGAAAATGAACCATTCGGAAATACACCACACACAACACTCTATTCTCCTTAAGAAGGTCTACCTTCAGGGAAAGCTATTTAACCAAAGCCTAAGCTCTGGGGGGTTTATCAGAGCCTAACTGATGTGGGGAAAGGAAAATGTCCAACAGCTGGCTCTAACCTTCCATGTGGGAGAGAAGAAATGCCCAACTCTAGCCCACTCTAGCTACCCACTTAAGGAGAGAGGGTATGAGAAACATGGATGAAATTGAAATCGAGAGGCACTTGTTCATGACAGAGACCTAATCGCAGTGATGTAGGAAAGACATTAGGGTTCAAACCTGATGGCCTAGAAAGAAATCTTGAGATGTCTTTGGGGCAAAAAAAGTGGTTTTAATTAAAGCATGGAAACCATGAGCAGAAAGATCGGTACTGGGATCATGAGGAGTGGTGATTATATAGTTTCAAGTTGGGAGAGGGTTAAGGATAGCATAAGTCTCTAAGAAATTTTAGAAACAAGGTTTTCAGGACCTTGAGGGGGCTTAGCTGTTAGGAAAAGGTTATTTATTACTGCTTAATAAAATCTTAGTCATGAAACCCTTCAGAAGTATATCAATATATTCGTGGGGGTGACTGCCAATATATATCTTGGAGGGTGGAGATAAAGGAAGTTTCCAAAGGAATTTTTTTTAAGATTTTATTTATTTATTTGACAGAAAGAGAGAACACAAGTAGGTGGAGCAGCAGGCAAGGGAGAGGGGGAAGCAGGCTCCCTGCTGAGCAGAGAGCCCAATGCGGGACTCGATCCCAGGACCCTGAGATCATGACCAAATCTGAAGGCAGAGGCTTAACCCACTGAGCCATCCAGGTGCCCAGGAATTTTTATATGTTAAAGAAGGTTTACAGGATCCCAGGGGCAGGGTGGGCGGGTCAGGCTAAGATTGCCTTTTGCCCTTACAAAGTATTAACATTGAGGCAGCTGAGCTCCTCCAGGAATGTCAGTCTGCCTGTTTCAAAGACTCATGAATGGACTATAAGTAGTAAGGGAATTTAATTTTTCTTTTGTCTCCGTTTCCCACATCAATAGGACTCATCCCCTCTCCTCACACCTACCACTGCATTGCTAAAAGCTTAATTGTAGCACTTCCTTTTATCTAGCACATCGTGCCAGGCCATCAAGAAAAAATTATAAGGCCCTGATTCTAAATACAGCCACATTCTGAGTTATGGAGAGTTAAGACTTCAACATATGAATGTTGGTGGTAGGGGACACAATTTTGGCCATAAAAGAAGAGAAGAAGGATCTAATTTAGTTTATGCTAATAAATTGAGTTTTCATAAATTATTTCATTAGGAAGATACTCATGGCTGGTGGATTCTTTTATTATTTAGTAAAGACATCTTTATTTAGTGTTCTTTCAATTGTAAACTACCAACATGTTAATTAAATACATTTAAAAAATATCAGTCACCATAATAATGGGGGGGGGTGACGAGACTAGAAAATGTGGTTACGTTCTTTATTCAAGTTTACTTTGGGGTATAAACCCATAGGAAATACAAATATCTATTCTTTCTTGCAATCCTCCTATTTCATTAACTTTTCAAATGTCATATGTTGTTGCCAATAATTGGATACAAGATGTAAATCTTTCAAACTGGTGGGATTAAAAGTGGCAAGTGCAAAGTACTTCACTGTATTTTAATTCTCTTCTTCCTGAGGCTACACAGTTTGGAACAGGACTCTGAGAATCTGTTCTGGTTTGGGTTTTGATAATTGGCTTGAACTCTTTGTTGGCTACTGGCAGTCTCTTTGCTTATTCTCAACATACTTTAACCCAACTTTAATTGGCCTGCAGAAGCTTGCCCTTTTATTTGTAAATAGTGAGAGATGGTTGGGAGAGATGGTTGTTCAGTAGGGTTCAAACCCTCTCCTGTCTCAAGACAGGCTTGTTTGCAATTAGATACTTAATTTCAAGTTGGGGAGTACTCACAGAGTACAGCCTCTCAGCAGAGCTCTCCAGTGGCAAGCCAAGTGTGGTATATAGCTCTTTAAAAAAGTGGTCCCTAATGAGAACTTGACCCTATCCTGGGGTGGCTTTGTTAGGACATGAATTCTTGTAAATGAGGAGAATTGGCAAACTGTTCTGCAGCATAGGAAGGAGGGCTGCATTATGGAGGCTTTTGGTCTTTTCTGGCAGAACTAAACACATGTGTTTAAACAACTTGAAGACAGTCCCCAAATTTCTTCATTTATTCTCTAAGACCCTTTCGTTATCACCATAATTTCCACCCAAAACACGGGAATACAGATGTAACTTTAACCTCCAGATTTGTCTTAGATGTCTTGGAGCCAGCAATCCAAATTAGATTTATAAATGAAATGCCACGGGTGACCACAGGCTGCAGCAATGAAACACTAGTCAAATACTGCTAGACTAAACTAATTGAATATATCATTTCACGCTCCTTTGGAAACTCTGAGAATATACATATGTATGCTCAATTATGGGCGCTGTAGAAATCCAGGAGGCTAGATAAGGCAGCCTTTTAGGTAGTCTTGTAAGGGGAGCCATACGTGCTGGTTTTGAAAACTTCCAGCAAATTTAGTATTGATAAATCAGAGAGAGGAAAACCCCAGCCTGGTTGAGAGATGGGATTAGGGTGAGTAATTGTACATTAATAAATACCTATAGAATCAATCTGAGAAAAATTTAATTTTCTTTTTTTCTTCAAAAAATTTATTTTTGTTCTCTTTAACATGATGGGTTATCTGTCTGTTTATGGAGGCAGATGATCTACAGCTGAATTCTGAAAATTCTCTGAGCTGCATGGTCTTAGGTGAGTTGTGTCCCATTTTTGCTCCCTTCCTTTATCATTTGGCATTCTTTCCCACAGAAGAACCCTGGGTCCTCTAAGGCTGAGCTCTAGGACTCATATCCATACTACCTCGCTGAATGACCTCTCACCTATTTTCTGTGTACTTGATTTCCTGAGCATATCATCCATTCTTTACCCATCAGGTAATACAAGATATTTTATTTTTCCACCTTGCAGATGAAAAAACAAAATGCCACATGCTACACAGCTGTGTAAATTTTAAATCTATTGCTGTTTGTTTGTTTCTTTCCTTCTTTCTTTTTTTTTTCCCCTCCCATGCTGCATCCTTTGCTTGATCCCTCAAGGTCAATCTGAAACATCCAGTTGATAGGATAATGTGTTATCCCCCCCTCACGTCCAATGTGTGCATATTTAACAGGAATATTGGATATCTTTATGTCAAAGAAATGATTAGCAGTGAGATGGGTGGGCCACCTGCATGTTAATATAATTTCTGGGGAAAATAGAGTGGAAGAAGTCTCCTTAGCTTGCTGCCCCAGCATTAAAAATTGAGTTACTTCTGAGATTGTAAATAGAAGGCTAAATGTGGTCTGTCCCATCTTCCTCTAGGTCTTTGGTGGCAGGGTGTACAATTAACTGCAGAGGAAAGCCACAGTTAAAGCCATTATCACAAAATCTTACAGAAGGACAGTACTAGAAGGCATTTTAGCTGCCATCCAGCTGGAGACTCACTCAAGGTTAAGGAAGCTGGGGCCAAGTCTGGTGGAAAGGCTGGCCAAATCTGAGATGACTACCTGGCAGGAGAGTGGAGGCTGGGGCCTGAGTGTCTCTCTTTAGGCTTCATCAGAATACTCATACCTGATGCATTTGTACCTACATCCAGAGTAAATTCTACCCTGTGAGAGGCTTGTACAAATAGAATCTGAAAATAAAGAAAGTATTACTAAAAACCAGAATCTGCCAATGAGAGCTAACCTACTTCAGATACATGGGTACTTTAACCTAGAAAGGTACATTCCACAGCTGAGCAAAAAGGATTTGCAAATGACAAGAGTTCAGACAGGTTTATTGTCTGAACAAGAACATAGTGCACTATTTTAGGTCTTGCCTGTGGGCAGGATGTACATTTCAATTAGTCAATCAGCAAAAGATCATCAAGCACTGTATGCGTCCAGTGCTGTGCAAAGCCTGGTGAAGGATGCCAAGAAAGCTTCCCACCCACGGGGAGATTTTTAATATGTTTGAGAGGCACAACTAACACCACAAAATATTTAGAGGTAATTAAATACAACATAGAATGGTTTTGATTCAAACTTCAGCAGATGAAATCTGGATGTTCGGTCCTCCCCTACCCACTGCTGTATCTGATCAATAAGCAAAATGGGGAAATGTCAGCGGTTTCTTGCACAGGTAGGATGACATCATCTGGGAACAATTTTTGGCATAACAGGTAAGATCCCTGATGTAAACTCAGACCTAACATTTTCTTTAGCCCAACTTTGTATATTTTAGCCACCCTACCTTCCCCTGAACTTCTGCACTCCCACCCCTCATAACCAAGGCCCAAGCTCTTGCTATACTCAAGGTCAACCTTGAGTCTGAACTTGTTCTGTCTTACACTCTGCAACTAGCTTGTTCCTGTGGAGCTTTGGCCTTTCATCTCTTCTCCTGATGGGATCTCTGGCTTGGCCTTCTACTGGAGTCTCAGTACTATTGCCCTGATTCTGATGGTGATCTATCTCGTCAACAGGTGCATTTTACTTTCATCCATTGAATGAGTTCTCTCCATTTGAGGGAACGGTCAAGCCTCTAACATGTTACCAAAATACTTACCCATGGGGTTGGGATTTCTTTGCAAAAGACATCTGAACTATTAGTTCAATCCTTCATATATGCATTTTTCAAACACTGGTTGAGGAATTACTCTGGGTACTGCGCTAGATGTCAGAACTACAGAAGCATTGATACGTCCTGAGACATCACCTTCCTGCCTCAAGGTGATGGGGTTTTGGACAGGTGATGTTCAGTGGAGTGGGGTCTGGAGCTGATGCCATGAAAGAATTCTTGACATGTCTTTGTTGCAAGAAGGTAGTTTTATTAAAGCCTGGGACTGGAACCATGGGCAGAAAGAGCTGCTGAACCAGGGTTGTGAGGGGAGGTAAGAAAAAAGGAGGTTTTTAAAGGATTTTTATATATTAAAGACTCATAGGATACTGGAGGACTTGCCATTGTTCAGTTAAGGTTGTTTCTCCCTCTAGCAAGGCATTAAGACAGTTGGGAGCTTCCTGGAAGAACGTCATACATGTCCCACCCAGGAGTGTGTGTGTGTGTGTGTGTGGGTGTGGGTGTGGGTGTGGGTGTGGGTGTTGGGGGCAGGTTACAGAGTGCTTTGTCCTAAGCTAGCCTTCGGCTTCCTCGTTAAAGGCATTGGTTCTCTAGTGTGGGAGACTGTTAATGTTGCAGGAAAGGGTATTGTGCTGAGTTAAAGTTTTGGGAGACATAATCATAGGGCCCTTCAGAAACACAGCTGTGGAATATTGGTCCAGACTGAGAAGGTGTATGTGTCACAGGTGGGAGTGGGGTGGGGTGTTAGAAAAGCTTCTGAGCAGAGCCGACCGGCAAATAACACCTGATGAAACTGTTGAGTGACCTGCAGGTTATTGTTTTCTCACAGGGCCCTGGAGGGCCCACACACAACTTTGTGTGTAGTGATGAGTCACTTCACTCCTTGAAATCTCAACTGAATTGCTTGTGAGTGGGTGAGGGTTAACAGACATGCCCCTATTAAATGTTAGCAAGATGAATACAGTTATGAAAAATGCCTAGCATTTTGCTAGAAGTATCTCAGAAGCCACCAAGGAATGCTAATTCCTATTCAAGCCATCACCTGTAGGGAGGCAAAAAAGGATCTGAAGAGATGCAGATGTGAACATGTGTACTTCTCTGAAGCGGGAATTAATTCACATGGGAGAGCGTTCAAAAGGTACAAGGAGTTGTATGGTGTGAAAGAAGCCTGATTCACTCCCTGGTGCCCCATTCCCTAATACTGTCCTAGGAAAGAATCTGAGTTATCAGTTCTCATGTGCCCAAAGGTTGTCTATACATTTAGAAATGTGTTTTGCCTTTTCCACTTTGTTAGTTCATCGAAGATTTGTTGCAAGTATAATAGGTGCTATATACATCCTTCTATGTGCTATGGATACAGTAGTAAGCAAAACAAAAATCCACACCTTCAGGAAGCTTGTATTTTGAAAAATCTTTCCATTTTGTGACATATTTAAATATTGCAAGATTTGTTCCTGCTTCTTTTTAATAGATTCATGATCTATCATTGTATGGATGTACCATAATTTATTTTGTCTGGCCTTTTTATTCATGGATACCTAGACTATTTCTAACTTTCTTCTATCTCAAAATATGTGATATCCAGTGAGTATATCTTTGTATAAATAGTGCCTGGAAAAAATGCTTTAAATAGAGTAGGTGCTAATTTATTGATAAATGGATAAATCCTTTCACAAATGTGGGAATATATTTTGGGATAAATAACTAGAGGTAGAATTAAGGACTCAAAAACTATGTGCATTTTTTAATTTTGTGTGTAAACCTGGTGATTCACAGACCTGTACCCCTGGGGATAAAAATATATGTTTATAAAAAATAAAAAATTAAAAAAAAAGATATAGCCAAATTGTCTTTCTTTCTTTCTTTTTTTTTAAGATTTGTCAGAGAGAGAGCAAGTGAGCACTCAACCAGGGGGAGTGGCAGGCAGAGGGAGAAGCAGGCCCCCCACTGACTAAGGAGTTGGACTCAGGACTTGATCCTAGGACCCTGGGACCATGACCTGAGCTGAAGGCAGACAGTTAACGAACTGAGCCACCCAGGTGTCCCTTTATTGTCAGATTTTCTTAACTAGTATTTGAAGTAATTATATTCTTACTAACAATATGTGAGAGTAAAGTCCTACTTCTCACCACCATGATATCTCAATTTGATGACTTAAAATGCTATATCATTCAAATTTAGTTTGTATTGTCCTTGTCACAAGTGAAATTAAGCACTCTTTTCATATGCTTAGGAGCCATGTGTGGTTTGTTTTGTTTTGTTTTGTTTTCTGTGACCCTTCTATTCACACCTTCTAACTCTTCTGTTGTGTCAGAAGTCTTTTTTTTTTTTTTTTTTCTAATTGGTTGTAGAATTCATTATATATCAAGGAAGATATCCTTTACCTATGATATAACATGAAAATATTTTTCTCAGTTTGTTAGTTTTCTTTTGACTCATTATACATTTTTGCCATGTTGTACACATTATTTTTATTTTTGCATAATTGAATTTATCAGTCTTTTATGGCTTTTACATTTTGTGACATATTTAAAACGATCTTTTCTCCTCTGGGGTTCTTTTTGAAAATGTTATGATTTCTTCTTGCACTTCTTTTTTATTATGTTCAGTTAACCACTGTATAGTACATCATTAGTTTTTGATGTAGTGTTCAGTGATTCATTAGTTGTGTGTAACACTTACTGCTCATCACAACAGGTACCCTCCTTAGTACCCATCACCCTGTTACTCCATCCTCCCAGCCCACCTCTTCTGTAACCCTCAGTTTTTTTGCTAGGGTCCGTAGTCTCTCATGGTTCATCTCCCTCTCTGATTTCTCCCCTATGGTCCTCCGTGTTATTGCTTATGTTCCATATATGAGTGAAACCATGTGATAATTGTCTTTCTCTGCTTCACTTACTTCACTTAGCATAATCCCCTCCAGTTCCATCCATGTTGATGCAAAGGGTGGATATTCATCCTTTCTGATGGCTGAGTAATATTCCATTGTGTATATGAACCCCATCTTCTTTATCCATTCATCTATTGAAGGGCATCTTAGCTCCTTCCACAGTTTGGCTATTGTGGACATTGCTGCTATGAACATTGGGGTGCATGTGCCCCTTCTTTCCACTATATCTGTATCTTTGAGGTAAATACCTAATAGTGCAATTGCCGGGTTGTAGGGTAGCTCTATTTTTAACATCTTAAGGAAACTACATACTGTTTTCCAGAGTGGCTGTACCAGCTTACAGTCCCACAACGGTGTAAGAGGGTTTCCCTTTCTCCACATCCTTGCCAACATTTGTTGTTTCCTGTTTTGCTAATTTTTGCCCTTCTAACTGGTGTAAGTTTTTATCTCATTGTGGTTTTGATTTCTATTTCCTTGATGGCTAGTGATGTTGAGCATGTGTCTGTTAGCCATTTGTATGTCTTCTTTGGAGAAGTGATTGTTCATGCCCTCTGCCCAGTTTCCATTTTTTGACTGGGTTATTTGTTTTGTTTTTTTTTTTTTTAAGTGTTGAGTTTGAGAAGTTCTTTAGAGATCTTGGGCATGAGCCCTTTATCTTTAATATCATTTTCAAATATCTTCTTCTATTTGATGGGTTGCCTCTTAGTTTTGTCGACTGTTTCCTTTGCTGTGCAGAAGCTTTTTATCTTGATAAAGTCCCAAAAGTTCATTTTTGCTTTAGTTTCCCTTGTTTTCAGAGACATGTCTTAAAAGAACTTGCTGTGGCTACTGTTGAAGAGGTTTTTGCCTATGTTCTCCTCTAGGATTTTGATGGATTCCTGTCTCACATTGAGGCCTTTCATCCATTTTGAGTTTATCTTTGTGTATGGTGTAAGAGAATGGTCCAGTTTCTTTCTTCTATATGTAAGCTGTCCAATTTTCCCAGTACCACTTATTGAAGAGACTTTTTTTCCACTGGATATTTTTCCTGATTTGACAGAGATTAGTTGAACATAGAATTGAAGTTCGATTTTCTTCTTCACTTTTGATGTAGTTTTGGAATATAGGTGAGGTGTGATGCAGTGAGGGCTGGAGCTGATGATCAAGAAAGAATTCTTGAGACATCTTTGGTGCAAAAAGGTGGTTTTATTAAATCATGGAGACAGGACCCATGGACAGAAAGAGTTGTTGCACCAGGGTTGTGAGGGGTGGCTGATTATATACTTGGGAGTAGGGGGTAGGGAAAAAAAGGAGGTTTTCAAAAGAACTTTTATATGCTAAGGAGGACCTACAAGATACTGAAGGCCTTTGCCATTGTCAAGTTAAGGTGTTTTTTTCCTCCTAGTAAGGCATTAACATTAAGCCAGTTGGGAGCTTCCTGGAGGAATGTGAAGCATATCCCACCCAGAGGTGTGTATGGGGGGTGGGGGGTAGGAGGTTGGTTTGCAGGGTGTCAGCTTGTACTTTGTCTTCAGCTAGCTTTCTGCTCCCTCATCACTTTTATGGTTTTATTTCTAACATTTAAATCTTGGATCCAAGTGAAATTTAGTTTGAACATATGAGGCAGGGTTCCCATTTCACTTTTTCAGATGGTTATCCCATTTCCAGTGACATTTATTGAAATGTCTATCTTTACTTATTTGAAGTGTTACTATTATCATGTTTATCTTTTTAATCAAATATTGTACATATTTTCATCTATTTTTTTAGATTTTCCTGTCTGTTCTACTAATTTGTGATTCAGTTAAGGTTTAATTTGGTGGCATATGGGGCACCTGGGTGGCTGAGTCGGTTCCACTCATGATCCCAGGGTCCTGGGATAAGGCCTGTGTTGGGTTACCTACTCAGAGGGGAGCCTGCTTCTCCCTCTGACTCTGGCTGCTGCTCCCCTTGCTTGTGCTCTTTCTCTCTCTATCAAATAAATAAATAATAAAATCTTTAAAAAAATTTTGGGGGGCGCCTGGGTGGCTCAGTGGGTTAAAGCCTCTGCCTTCGGCTCAGGTCATGATCCCAGGGTTCTGGGATCGAGCCTCACATCGAGCTCTCTGCTCAGCAGGGAGCCTGCTTCCTCCTCTCTCTCTGCCTGCCTCTCTGCCTACTTGCAATCTCTGTCAAATAAATAAAATCTTTAAAAAAAAATTTAAAAAAATTTGGCTGCATATAAAAGAAAACCAAAATAATAGTTGTTTAAACAAGGTATGTACCACAAAGGCTGGGGTAAGCAGTTAGCATCATAGCAGTGGTGCTGCAGTGTCATGATTATTCCAGATTCTTTCCACTGTTCTGCTCTGACCTTCGTGCCAGCTTAGTGCCAGCTTTCAGCCTCAAGTGCTTCAGGTGGCAACATAGCTGCTATAGCTCCACCAATCATATGTGAATGTTAAGAAGGAAGAGATTGGAAGGGAGAATTGCAAAATGACTAATGCCAGCTGGGTTAGCTGTCTGCTAAAATTTTGCCTTTTAATTTTTCTTTCTTTCTTATCTGCATTCTACACCCCCTTCCTCTTTCCCTTCCTCCCAGAGTCCTCCTCAGTGCAGTGTTAGTTCAGTGTCACTACTTAGGTGTTACCCACCTACAGTCTCCACTGAATTATCTGGTCATCATCAAGATCTCTACTCTGCGTGGTTGGGGCTTGAACTCTCCAGAGCCTGTGTGAGCTCTTCATTGTTCAAGTCACAACTACCCAGTAGTTATTTGTCTACCTTTATGAAGTTCCCTCTAGTGCTCATTATTAAGTCCTTATGAACACTCACAGGAAAAGAGTGAGATCATCAATCTGGAAGTGCTTCCCAAAGAAAGTCAGAAGAAAAAGTGAATCCTCCTGGAAGCATCAATACCTCTAAGCTTTCCTCAAGAATGTTTGTTGGAACTAGGGGCAGCTGAGGGATGCAGAGCCAAGTACACATATTATAAGCCAAGAGCATTAACAAAAGGAAACCCAATTTCTGTTCTCTCAGTGATGATACTACTTAATCTTGCTGCTACTCCCTTGCAATGTCATATAATACTAACTGGCAATTATGATGATCTTCTTATTGATATAAGAATCTGGATAACAAAAAAGAGAATTCACCTAATTGAACTTAGAAGTCACAATGACTAATACATCAGGGTTTTTTTAATTGAAGTATAATTGATATACAGTATCCTATGAGTGTATATCATAGTGATTTAATATTTTTGTACATTACAAAATGATCGCCATGATAAGTCTCATTACCATCTGTCACCACACAAATTTATTACGGTATTATTGACTATATTCTCTATGCTGTACTTAATATCCCTGTGACTTAAATTATAACTAGAAATTAGTACCTCTCAAACCCCTCACCTATATCACCCATCCTCCCACCCCCTCCCCACTCTAGTGACTTAACAATTTGTTTCCTGTATCTATCAGTCTGTTCCTGTTTTGCTTTGTTTGTTTGTTTTTGTTTTGTTTTTAGATTCCATATATAAATAAAATTATACAGAAGCTGTCTTTTCTGACTAAGTTCACTTAGCATAATACCCTCTAGGTCCGTCCATGTTATCACACATGGCAAGATCTTGTTTTTTATGGCTGAGTACTATTCGTGTGTGTGTGTGTGTGTGTGTGTGTGTGTGTGTATGCCACATCTTCTTTATCCATTCATCTACTGACAGACACAGGCTGCTTCCATATCTTGGCTATTATAAAAAATGCTTCAGTGAACAGGGGGCACATATATCACTTTGAATTTGTATTTTTATTTTCTGTGGGACAATAACCAGAAGTGAAATTGCTGGATTGTATGGTAGTTCTATTTTTAATTTTTTGAGGAATTCTTTACTGTTTTCCAGAGTGGCTGCACCAATTTACTTTCCTACCAACAGTAATGAGAGTTCCCTTTTCTCCACCTTCATGCCTACACTTGTTATTTTTTAAATTTTTGATACTAGCCATTCTGACAGGTGTGAGGTGATATCTCATTGTGGTTTTATTTTGCATTTCCCTGATAATTAGTTTGCTGAGCATCTTTTCATGTGCCTGTTGGCCATCTGCATGTCTTCTTTGGAAAAATGCTTATTCAAGTCCTTTGTCTTTTTTTTAATCAAGGTTTTTAAAAATATTGTGTGTAAGTTATTTAAAGCTAACATTTAGGATATTAACCTCTTATCAGATACACAATTTGCAAATATTTCTCCCATTCAGTAGGTTGCCTTTTCATTCTGTTGATTTGTTCTTTTGATCGTGCAAAAGTTTTTTATTTTGATATAATCCTATTTGTTTATTTTAGCTTTTGTTGTCCTTGCCTGAGACTGATCCAAAAATGGGTATTGCTAAGACTGGTGTCAAAGAGCTTATTGCCTGCTTTCTTCTAGGAATTTTGTCATTTCAGGTCTTATATCCAAGTTTTTAATCTATTTCGAAATTATTTTTGTATATAATATAAGAAAGTGGTCTAGTTTCATTCTTTTGTATGTAGGTGTCCAGTTTTCCCAACACCATTTATTGAAGAAACTATCTTTTCCTCATTATATATTCTTGCCTCCCTTGTCATGGATTAATTGACCATATATGTTTATTTCTGTCCTCTCTATTCTATTCCATTGATCTATAGGTCTGTTTTTATGCCAGTACCATACTCTTTTGATTGTTATAGCTTTGTATTATAGTTTGAAATCAGGTTGTATGACACCTCCAGCTTTGTTCTTCTTTGTCAAAATTGCTTTGGCTATTTGGAGTCATTTATGATTCCATACAAATTTTAGGATTCTTTGTTACAGTTCTGTAAAAAGTGCATTGCTATTTTTGTTGGAGATTGCACTGAATCTAGATTGCTTTGGGTAATATGGACATTTTAACAATATTAATTCTTCCATCACATGAGCACAATATGTCTTTCCATTTATTTTTGTGGTCTTTGATTTGTTTCATCAATTTCTTATAGTTTTAAGAGTACAGAACTTTTATTTCCTTGGTTAAATTTATTCCTAGATATTTTATACTTTTTGTTGCAATTATAAATGGGATTGTTAATTTCTTTTTCTTTTTACTCTCTAAAATTTTATTTATTTATTTGAGAGAGACAGAGAAAGAACAGAGGGAGAAGCAGATTCCCCACGGAGCAGAGAGCCCAACATAGGGCTCAAGCCTAGGACATTGAGATCATGACCTGATCTGAAGACAGATGCTTAACCCACTGAGCCACCCAGGGTCCCCTGTTAATTTCTTTTTCTGATAACTCATTATTAGTATATAGAAACACAGTTAACATACATCTTAATTTTGTGTCCATTACTGAATTCACTTGTTAGTTCTAATAGTTTGGGTTTTTGTTGTTGTTGTTGTTGGTATTGGTTTTGGTTGGATTTTTTTGTTTTTTGTTTTGTTTTGTTTTTTTGTGGAGTTAGGACTTCCTATATATAGTATCATGCCATCTGTAAATAGTAACAGTTTTACTTTTTCCTCTTCAATCTGGATGCTTCTTTCTTCCTTCATTCTTTTCTTCCTTCCTTCCTATTCCCTTCCTTCCCTCCCCTCCCCTCCCCTCCTTTCTCTCCTTCCTTTCTCCCTCCCTTCCTTCCTTTCTTCTGATTTTAATTCCAGTGTAGTTAACATACAGTGTTATCTTAGTTTCAGGTGCGCAATATAGTGATTGAATAATCCTATACATTACTTAGTTGATAATTTTTTTAAAATAATTTTTATTTACTTTTTCTGCTTATTTATTTACAATTTTGTATTTATTTGTATTTATTGCTTGTCAGATATGATGAACCAAGACTCCACTCCAATGGAGACCTGTATCCAACTCACTACATGGAGACCTCAATGCATACTAGGTCCTCTTTTGTTGTAGAATTTTGAGTTAGTGTTTATAAATCAAATCACTTATTTATTATTTTTAAGGCAGTGACAGAATATCTAGGCAGGCTCACTTTTACACAAAGAAATAAAATTTAAACTTTTTGTATAGTGTCCACAGGAATTTATGATTTATTTATTTATATGAGAGAGAGGAGAAAGAAAATGCAGGGGCTGAAGGAGAGGGAGAAAGAGTCTTAAGCAGACTCCATGCTGAGCATAGAGCCCATGTGGGGCTCCCTCTAATGACCCTGAGATCATGACCTGAGTTGAATCTAAGAGTCAAGGTGCTTAACTGACTGTGCCATCTAGGCATCCCAGTATTCACAGAAAAAGTACAAAAAGATTTTAGAAAGACTCTTTCGAGAAAAAAAGGAGAGAATCAGAGAAAAAAAGAATTATCTCATAATCTGTGATTTTAAAATACATTTTATCTGTGCAGAATAAATGAGTTGACCTATTTTATCAAGTTCTGCAAGGCAAATTCCTTCCGCTTCATTAGAAAAAAAAAAACAATAAACAGAATGGATGTAATATTTTTAGCACACCTGCATCTTATAAAAGAGCTTTCATTGCATTGCAGGGAAAAAAAAAATCATATAGCGCACGTGTCACATTCAGTTAAAGGTTCTGGCTGTTTATACTTAGGGGATCATTCTTATGTAGAAAATGCCACACGTGGTAGGAAATTGACCAAACCATCATGCTTAGGCATAAAGCTATTCTTTAAAAACACAGAATACTAAGGACTGATCCTAAAGTATTCCCCAGGCCTATCTTTTGACCATGTTCTTCTGAAATATTATTCTTTCCTTGATGTAGGAGAAGGGAACTGTGCTATTATTAATCTTTAACAGAAGGTTAAGGAGAAGGCTAAAGGAGGCTGAAAAAGGCTTGCCTTGTCATCTGGATAAATAGGCAGTTGGGATGAAAATTAGAAGTTAGAAGATGAGTTTAGCTTCACCCTGTCTGTATCTAAACATTTTGCTCTCCCTCTCTCCTCATCTGTCTCTCAGCCATGCATTCATGCTGTCATTCTTTCACTTACTCCTTCATTTATGCTTTTATACCAAAAATCTTTGCTGAACACTTACTACATGCCCGGCATGGTGCTGGTCTCTAAGGAGATAGCAAAGAGCAAAACAAAGTGTCCATTTGTGGAGCTTAGTATTAAGCAGAGAAGACATGCTCTTAATTAACCAACTTAGCCGAGTGTCTAGGTGTGCCCACTCCATCTAGCTGTCATTCACCTCCAATGTCCTATCTTTTTCCCTCTCTTTGTCTGGGAGTAGGGAAACTAGGAGTGAGGGGGGAGGCTAGGATCAGAGCAGGTGACTCTTCTTGTATCCTTTGAACAATATATTTTTGGGAGTAGAGACTTCACTTCTCCATTTAATGTTGAAGATTTATTTTTTATTTCTAAACTAAGGTCACAATTATTATAATAATATTATCTCACAAACTGTATGATGTTTTAGAGTTTGCAAAATACTTTCATAATTATTATTTCATTGGAGACTTAAAATAATACTGTGAAGTAAGTGATTCATTTTATGGAGGAGAAAAGCAAAGCTTCTAGAGGCTAAGCTACTTGCATCATTAGTGGCAAAGCTAAATCTTAAACTCTTCTGCTTGATTCATAATTGTTATTGCCACTTACTAGATTTTATCCTTTCTTTGTCCCAGTGGTGCCATCTGTTATACTAGGAAATGTGAAAAACCATCGTTTGCTCTTGGTTTTAGTAAATAATAGAAGGAGGGACAGTCATAGAGGCAGTGATTAGATTCTAGAGTAGCCATTTTTAGAAATGACACCACAGGTTGCATACTAGAATGTTCAAACTCAGGAATAAATTTGCCAAGTGGCTTCCTAGAAACTGCTTGTTTTTGATTCCCTTGTCAACACCAATGATGGGTGGCTAGAGGTCTGCATAAGGAAAAATAACAAAATATCTGGAGAGTCATGGAGATAGGGCCCTGGGATATCTGCACAGGTCAGAGTTATAAGATATCACACAGTTAAAAGTGTGCAACAGTAAAAGAATGTATCAAAATGTGAAGATGCATTTGTTTTGTAAGTGAAGAACAATGGAGCAATGGAAACGCACCTAAAGGAGGAGCTATGTGCAATATGCATGTCCTCAATTACTTTCCTCATCTGCATATAATGCTCACCACGTCCCATGAGCACAAGATGCCCAGGGTGCCCTTAAACACAGGATGCCCATGAGAATAGGGTGTGTTTCATGAGTAAAGGGTGTCCATGAGCACAAGACACCATTGAGCACTATGTGCCGCACAAGCAAGGGACACAATGACCACAGGGTACCCATGAACATAAGATTCCATGAGCGCAGGATAGCCCATGAGCACAGGGACCCGTGATCACAGAGTGCATGGGAGATAAGTGAGGCTCAAAGCAAGTATCAAGTACACATGTTAACATCTATGATTGAGTAAGTGGAAGGGCTAACAATCCTGGTAAGTCATGCTTTCATTCTAACCAGAATTTGCTGTGAACATAGAAAGAAGGCAGTAGTGTCCTAAGAAACACAAACAACCAAGGATCTTTGTCATATTCTTTCTTATTCCTGGACCTCCTGGCACTAGCCAACCACTTATGCTGAAAGAGCGGACACAGGAGAGGGAGGGAGAGGACAACTCGCAGTCTCGTATTGTGTCAGCCTTCCTTTCTTATCAATAAACCAGTGGTACAGAGTTTAGGCAGTAGTATGTGCATATATAAACAAGTGAAAAAAAAACAGTGGATTTTATTTTATGCAGTTTTCCCACTCCTCTGGTGAGAGCGAAATACATATGCTTTCATGATATACAAATAGCTTAATGTTGGTGATTCCACATATGAGTTAAATGTGCTTGCATTTGCATTTAAAGCTGACGTTGCACAATATAAAGACAAATGGTAAAAATCAAAGTTAGTAATTTAAATTTTTAATTTTTCTTTACTTAGAATGACATTACATATCAAATAGAAAACACAATAACAAGGCAAGGCCATGCAAGAAAGAAAATGGTCTGTATTTAAATACTTTGAATGACATGTCCCCCTGCTTTTGGAATAGGGGTTCCTGCATTTTCATTTTGCACTGGGCAAGGCCTTCTGCTCCTAGGTAGGGCAGAGAAATCTTCCAACACAGGGTGTGTCTGAAAAGATCAGGAAGAACATGGACAGACTGATTTTGCATTTGGGTCAGACAAGCTAGAGGATGTTTATCAAGGAGAAGTCCAGACGTGTTTCTGGAGCCTGGGTGTGTAGAGGGACAGTCAAGGTCATGTGGATATGGATGCTAACAGGCCTCAGGGGGTTGTGATCCCCAGTGAGGCTTCCTACTCTGTTTTCTGGCCTTCGGGTAGTTTCTATGAGTATCTCAAAGGGTAAGGGCCCTGGAAGAGGAAATGGCAAATGCCAGTAGCTGAAAGAACCAGGTGGCTGTGAGATGTAGTGTGCAAGCCAGGGTGCTTCTGACCTCCTGTCAACTTCTCACACTTTTATGCACTTGAGCTCTAACTGTTTGAGGTCAGCCAAATCATGTTTGTGAGTTTTCAAGTAGCCCAGGGAAAATTCTTTTTGCACCAGATGTCTAAATGATAAAAGATCATGAATGCTTGTCTATGCCAACCCTGGGGTACATGGGTGCAATGAGAGGGAAGAAAGATGTTATTGGAGATTGAATCTGAGCCCCAGCTGGGCAGCAGCTGAAAAGCATTATCCCTAAATGTGTCTAAACCCCATAGCTATCTCTGCCCACGTCTGGTGAACAGAGTGAGATTCACAGGCATTCACAGACAGAATACTTTTTGCTTCCCACCACCAGCTTCTGACTTTGAGCCTGTCCCCATGGAGACTGATAGAAATACCAAGGCATACCTTTCCTCCTTCCTTGATGGTAACGCATATTCAGGTAAAAACAAATGTTATGGAAAACTGTCCTTAACGTCTTTCATGTTACTCTTGTGATTCACCATTGATGCCAACAGCCTACATATCATGTAAATACATACCATGTAAAGATAGTCACCAAATGTATGGACTCCAGAAATCTGAGCGGCGGACGTTCTCTCCGCCCTTATTTGTATCCATATGTTGTATATTGCTTCTAGAAGATATAAAGACTCCTTTCAACATTAGGAATTTATAGGGACAACAGTGTGCAGAAGCAGGAAAAACCCTGTATTTAGTATCAGAATTTGCCACTAGGTTACCTGAAAAAAATCACTTTACATCAATGAACCTCCACTTCTAAATGGAAAAAAAAAAAGTTTCCTGCCTCTGCAGACTGTACAGGTAACAGCTTTGTTAGCTGAGTCTGTACAAGTGTTAGTTATCATTATTATAGTCAGTCCTTAAACTTTTGTTGGATGGCTGGAACTTCGGGGGAACCTGCTGGTGAAGTCCCATGAGACATTAGTCTAATACAGTCTTAGATCTCTGCTTGGCATTGGATGTCCCAAACGGAAAGAGTGGCTGAATGTAAAATGACAGGGCCCAGTGATTGGAACATCCTGGCTAATTCTCAAAACGGATTCAATGTACTCAAGACTGATGAAGAGGTCTGTTGGGACATGGGCAGCTGCAAAAGTGAAATACTAAAGATGAATTTACAGCTCAAAGAAATTGCTTCATCTTGTATAGTTTACATGTGTACTTCTAAAGTTTGTAGTACTTCTAAAATCAGTTTGTCTTAACTTTGTGGCATACAATTCTATTAAATTCTGTATGCAAAAGTAATTGGCAAACTCATTGTTAGAAAGAAGTAGCAATAATTAATGTTTGTAAAGGAAGAAACTGCTGTTATCTTCCTATATAGGGGAAAACCTAATTCTTCCCTAGTGTGTGTTCCTTCTATATCTCCTTTACTAGTCATATAGAATACTTCTAATGTTTCTGGTCACCAAATGTGAGGCTTTTGCTCATGCTAAGAAATTCTCTGTGACACCAGCTGGTGTCTTACAATTTAATTCAGTTTGGACACTCTCTATCTGGAGATAATATCAGATCTCACAAGAAGGGCTCATCCCACAGGACTACCTCCTGGTTTTCACTTGAGATGCTAGTCACAAGTTCAGGTCATCACTTGTGCTTCTGAGCAACCAGCTATAGAATGTGGGTTCCATCATCCTCTAACTTGGGTTCAATTAATTTGCTAGACTGACTCACAGATCTCAGAGAAACACTTGCTTACACTTACCCTTTATTAAAGGATATGCTAGAGGATATGGATATATAGTCACAGAGTATATACATAGGGGTGAAATCAGGAGAGTCCTGATCACAGGAACTTCTGTCCCAATGGAGTTGGGTGTGTCACCCTCACAGTGTGGATGTGTTCACCAACCTGAAAGCTCTTTGTACCCCGTAGTTTTGAGATTTTTATGGAGGCTAATTGTGTAGATCATTGGCTCCATTTCCAGCTCCTCACTCTCTGGAGAATGGTTGGGGATGGGACTGAAAATTCCAAACTTCTAATCATGGCTTCATCTTTCTGAGTCCAAGCCTGCATCTAGGGGCTATCTAAGAGCCCTCCCAGAGTCACCTCATTAGAACAAAAGATGCTCTTAGTGTTCTTATCACTTAGGAACTTACAAGAGTTTCAGGGATCCTATGTTAGAGACCAGGTCAAAGACAAATATTAGAATAAGAGATGACCCTAATGTTCTTATCACTTAGGAAATTATAAGCATTTTGGGAACTCTGTGCCAGGAATTGGGGGCAGAGACCAATATATATTATCTCACATTTTGTATGATGTCTCAGTCTTTATAAAATACTTCCTTTTTTTTTTTTTTTTTTTTTTTTTAAGAATCCATTTCTGGGGCACCTTGGTGGCTCAGTGGGTTAAAGCCTCTGCCTTCAGCTCAAGGCCATGATCTCAAGGTCCTGGGATTGAGCCCCACATCGGGGTCTCTGCTCAGTGGGGAGCCTGCTTCCCTCCTCTCTCTGCCTGCCTCTCTGCCTACTTGTGATTTCTCTCTGTCGAATAAATAAATAAATTCTTAAAAAAAAAAGAATCCATTTTTCACAATAATCTTGTGGGAGTACTAATTATTGCTCTACCAGTTTTATAGGTGACAATACTGGGCTCCATAGCTTATCAGGAAGAACTAGACATTGATAGGTCTGGGTCTTTTACTCAAAAGCCCATGAAGATTATTAAGTACAATCAACAGTCAGGTACTCCGTGTTAGAGATCAAACTGGCTCAGCACTCAGGAAATGTAGTCCTAACTCCTGTCATCATCTAGAGTTACCTCAGGTCCTCCCTTTCTCTTGGTTTTTCAGTTTCTTCATCAACAAAATGACACTAGAAAGACCATTCCTAAGTCATCTTGATTGGTATAAAGAAAAAAGTACAATTGAATAGAACTGAAAAGAAATTATACTTCAATGCTCTTTTAGAAAATGTGTTTTTTGTTTGGATTACAGAAAGGGAGGGGGCAAGTAGGAATACCCGAATAAGGGCAAGGATTAGTCAAGGCAATCTTTCATTCAGCACACATCCTATAGGAAAATAAATCCTGCCAGACACTGAGTACAGAGACCCCTCCTGCAGGAATCCATAACAGATCAACAGGGGAATGAGCTGTGCTTATGTACTAGGCACGCTCTCAGGTCTGTTGAGCCCAAAGATAGGGGGAAGCTCCATCAGGAAGGTGGGAGTTGATATCCAACTGATAAATGAGGATTTTGGAGGAGCCTGAACCCACTCCACACACACCATGCCTTTCCAAGAGGAGAACATACTCATTAGTCATAAGTAAGTCCTGTGAAATGCCTCCCACATCCTATGTGAATATTCAGACATCGTGCCCAGCAAACATTAAAAAAAAAAAAAAAAGAAAGAAAGAAAGAAAAAGAAAAAAGAAAGAAACAAAGAAAAAGGAAATATTTACCTTTTAGTTTTTAATATGTGTTTATTATTAGATTTCATCTCCTGAAAAGATTTTGGCATGGCACGTTTAAAACTATACCTCCCTGATATTTCTAAGTGAGGAGTTTTCCCACACTGGAGGCCAGGTGAAGTGCCATGAGAGGAAATCTCATAGGGAAGAGTGGTAGGGAAAGCAGATTTCTCTGTTCCAGTAGCACCTAGCTGTGCAAATTGTCAGTACATGCTTCTACCATTGTTTTACTCCCCATTTATTCAAGCAGCAAAAATTTATTGAACACCTACTACACATCAGGCACTGTTCTACACATTAGTGGGGAAGAGATGAATAAGGCACAGTTTCTATCTCGAGGAATCCCAGTTTTAGTGTGGCTAGACAGCTGGGTAATGGAATCTAATGAAATATAATATGTGCACTCAAAGGGTAGAAAGGGCTTGGCATAGACATACCATAGGAGAGACTAGACAACCATGCCTGAGAACAGAAGGAGATTCAGAAAAGCCTCAAAGAGCAGATGACATTTGAGCTGAGTTTGAAGATGTTGTACATGAAAAGAAGGGATGGGGAGATAAAGAGCCTTCCAGAGAGAAAATAAATCATGTATAAGGCAGGAGGGTGAAAGACTATATTCTCTTCTGAGAGCTATTGCCGCTTTGGCAGGAGCCTGAGATTTGTGTGAGGAAGTGATATGTTATAGTGATATATTATTAATTTGGAAGTTTGAACATTAGTCAGAAGGGAAGGGGGCTTGCATACTTTGGAGGGGTGTTAGACTTTTTTCTAGGATAGAGGGAGGAAGGCCAGCCAGAAAACTCTTATGTACTATAAAGGCAAAGGAGGGACACGTGAGAGAGACGTAAGCAGCAGAACTGGTGAGACTTGACAGCCAGCTGGACAGATGCAATAAGCAGTGTGGTCATGAAAAGTGGTCATGGTAGGAGAGGGTGGTGAGCAATGTCTGCCTTTGGCTAATGAGATAACAAATACTAACTGAGCTATTTGTTGGTATTGGGGCTTGGTGGCGGGGCGGTGAGCAGAAAAGTGGATACAACAGTGGGTAAAGCATCTTCCCTTTTCCCAGGATCTTGTCCTCTGTCTCATTGTTCAAGGAGTGGTCTGAGGTCTGTGGACCAGCAGCATCAGCGTCATCTGGTAGCTTGGGCAGCCTCTCAGGTCCCACTCTGGATTACTAAATCAGATTCTACTTTCTAACAGGATCCCAAAGTCAGTTGTATGCACTTTAAAGTTTGAGAAGCATAGGCTTAGGGCAACTCTTGGAACTTCTTACATGATCAGGGGGATTGTAGAGAGAGTAACAAGAGAGAAATTGCATAAAGCATAAATAAAAGTGCTGAAGGTTCAAATTGTTCATCTCAAGGCTGTGGCGATCGATACTTCTCTTTGCCCTGAAGTTTGTACCTGATCAGAATGGTGTATACCATATCTGGGCTCTCTGATCTTTTCTTCCACTTCATATTTCTACTGCTATCCTTTGTGTACACGTAGCACTTAAAGATCTGTAGAAGATCATAAGATCAGTAAAGCTATTTTGGGGGCAACTAAGATAACAAAAAATAAAGAGAAAATAACCAGTTTGTTCTTATCTCTCTGACATCTTCATGAACTCATTATTCTTGGGTTAAGAAGCAGGTGAGTATGGCTTAAATAAAGACTATGTCAAATTCTGCAACTCCTAGCTCCAAGAAGAGACTTACAGGGATCAGGTTTAGGGTCCATGGCCCTGGGGCTTGGCTGAGAGCCAGGCATGGTGTGTGCGGAGCATGAGACCATGTCATTGCGACATCTCCTGCAATGCCTCATCAGCTGCCCTTTGTTCCAGACATGACCTTGGTGGTGGTGGCTCTTACTTTTTCAGCCTCTAATCCATTTCTGTAGCATGGGTTTATATGAAGGAAAACCTGATATGGATCTAGAAATCTATGGACTAATAATAAATAATATTTGATTGAAGTTATAAAGGCAATTCAGGCCCATGACTGAAAAGAAAAAGCCTCTGCAAATGCCTGAAACACACCAGGAGAAATAACAGTGTATGTTGCCTTTCACAAGCTGAAAAAGGCATTCATCTCCAGAAACAGGTTTAATTTAAGCTTTGACATGTGCCGTCAAACTCAAAACTTCTGAAATCGGATGATGTATTAGTTATACCAAGAACATAATAGAAGGTAGATCACATTCACTTGCCCCTGTGATGACTGAAATGACTACGTGTTCAAGCAAAGACATGACAAAGAAGAATGCATTAACTTCACAAGTGCTAAAGTGGTGTGGTCTAAATGAATCACAGATAATTTCGTGACATTGTCGAGTTGTTTTTCAAGTACATAATAAATGAGAGGGATATTCTGTTCCAAACTATTCTCGTTTTCTGTGAGCCACAGCTGTGAAAAGAATTTATTCCTCAGGAGCAGGACAGATTTTGAAGCAGTCAGAAACACAACACACTCTGCAGGAATGGCTATTTTACATTACAGAAATCACTTGGGGGTGGTTTATAACACCACTGGCCTGGGAGGAACTAACATGGGCGCATCCTCACTGCCACTAGATGTTGGGACTTTGACAAGTTATTTCACTCAGGATTCTCATCTGTAAAATGGGGAGCATCCTAAAGTAGACTTAATGGGTCCATCAAACCATCTGGTGGTAATTTCTCTGGTTCCTAGGTATATAATAAATAATTTGTCATCAGCTTGCGCAGGTTCCTAAATTTCCCTCTCCTCTCCCTCCCAACACAAATTGCAAAGATGTGGGAAGCTAGAATGAAGGGGTGGTGATTTTCATCACATTCTCTTTCTACCCACTTGTTTGACCTATGCATAAGATGTAGGGTTAGCAATGAATTAATCCAACTTTCATTAGCGGATGGCTTGAAATACAGTTTCTCCTCTAGATGGAATGTCTTTGCTGGCATAAATAAACAAATTCTTTGACACCTGTTTTGTGACTACAGATCTGGCTATCTCCAAACTCATATTTAACAGTGCAGCATAGTTCAGAGAGTGGGATCTAACTTTGTGAGAGGAGGCCAAAGGGAAAGGGCTGGGTGTTGCGATGTAAGTCGCAGGGAGTTAATTACGCGTGGTGTCAACTTTGACCATGGGAGATATTTGATAGGAGAAATCCAGGCAGATAAATAGCAGATCCCAGAAGGAGTGCTCTATAGCTTGTAAGTACATGCATCTAGAGAGTGAGGGGGGGGTGGGTAGTCTCTGTGAGAACTGAAGAGAATGCTTCTGTTTTCTTCTTCTCACTAACAAACTGCTAGAAGTTACCACTTCTTTGCACAGCTTGTGCAGGTTCATCTTGCATGGCTGACTAGAAATGCTTTGTCTTTTCACAGCCCATCTCTAAGTCCTGGGCATCATGATTAACGTTCAGCTTGTATTGCTTCTTGTGCTTCCCTGCATCACTCTCTCCCTCACTCTTTGTCCTCAGGGATGGAATTTCCTGTCCTGTTATTGACACAAAGTAATAATATTATTGAATGAAATACACTTTCTTTGAGCAAATGTCTACTCATGCCTTTCCATCAAAATGGGAGGCAGGGATTGGTTTATTAAGGAAAAGGACTGAAATATACATACTACTTGATGTCTCATGATGTTGATTTAACACAGAACATGCTTATTATCTTACGGACTTTTATTAAGATAGTCTCACTCAGGGCACCCGGGTGGCTCAGTCAGTTAAGCATCTGCCTTCAGCTCAGGTCATGATCCCAGGGTCCAGGGATGGAGCCCCACATGGGGTTCCCTGCTGTGTGGTGAGTCTGCTTCTCCCTCTTTCCCTGACTACAACCCGCTCATGCTCTCTCTCTCTATCTCTCAAATAAATAAATAATCTAAAAAGAGAGAGATTCTCACTCATCTACATAAGGTTTTCATTTTGGAGTGAGAAAGAAACTCATAGAATGTGAAAGTGGATGGGGCGCTTGGGTGACTCAGTGGGTTAAAGCCTCTGCCTTCGGCTCAGGTCATAATCCCAGGGTCCTGGGATTGGCCCGGCATTGGGCTCTCAGCTCAGTAGGAAGCCTGCTTCCCCTTTCTCTCTTCCTGCCTCTCTGACTACTTGTGACCTCTGTCTGTCAAATAAATAAATAAATAAAATTTTAAAAAATATGAAAGTGGATCATAAATTAGGGGTTAGAATCCTTTCAAAACAGTATTTGTTTGCCTCTATTGGGCAGAGACTGAAGAGGAAGAACCATGTCTCACATTGGAGGAGGAAGGAAAGCAGCAGTCAGTGATGCTCACAAGAGGTTTCTGTATGTTTAGAGGAAGGATGAACTAATAATGGGGGAGGGTCTTGTGTTAATGATACCAAGTCTTTGCTTCTTGGTGCATGTTTCATAGATTTCACATCTGTGCTGCTCTATATATTTTAAGTCTAAACAAACAACTCCTCTAGAGGCTTGGCTAAGCCAAGACAATGAATCTAGGAAGAGGGATCTAAGAAGGTGGATCACAGGGAGATTTTCTGGTGAACCTGGAGTCATACTGCATTAATTGTCACTTAATTTACTTAGGTCAAGGAAACAGAGCAAGGAGTTGGCCTGGCAACTCCAGGGCAGGACCTTGGAATACCAAGTCAGTAGGAATTCAAGAAAGAGGTGGTGGTAGTCAGTAGCATCATGTACATATAGGTCAACACAATCATGATAAGATTGATGAAAGTATTGATATGACTAGAGACAGAGACAAATTTTTGGGATTCCAAAATCACAACAAAAAGTGATGAAAAAATTCATGAGGGTCCCAGTGTTGGGAGGCCAGAATTTGTATCCCAGCAACCTGTATGGCTTGTGTTGCATTCTAGGTTAACCTCAAAAAGGCAAAGAGTTGTGCTGGGGCCATTAAGGAGCTCCATGGGAAAAGCAATGTGATACCTTAAAAACATCACATTTATGTGTTTGATCCAGGCTCACACAAAATAAGTTCCATACAATGGGATTGGGGCTGGGGATATGCATTTCCTCAAGACCTAATATCTTTTTTATTGATGATAAATAATTTGTAAAATTAAGATTGGCATCACACTTTGCTAGACACAGAGTTGCTTAATGTTTAAGGGAGGATGTCTTTCTTTCAGGATCATTGAAAGCCTAGTGGGGAGGAACAAGGATAGTAAAAAATAGACTAAAAAAAATATTTTTTAAGAAAAAAAAGGGAGAAATCTAAATGCAGGTATCTTGGCATTCAAGCTATTATAGTACCCAGACTAGTATCAAATATATGCTGGTAAATGGGGAGTGGGCATTCCAAAATACTTTTGCTCATTTGTAGCTTACCCTATTATATTTTAATATTAATATGTAGCAGTTTTAATGCACATATTTTACTTGATTCATCTGGTTCATTTACTGGCCTCTTCCATATTAGTAAGGTCCCACACTAATGCAGGCACAAATGATTGCCTATAATATATGAAAAAGGCTCTAAGTGTTATTGGCAATCAAAGGCTATCACTAGTAGAAAGCCTTCCAGATAAGGCCTCTAAATTCTATTTAATCCATTTTGTAGCTACTCTGAGAGACCTGGTGGGACTGGAGATCATTTGGACATTAAGTCTCAACTCCCCAAGAACCCTTGAGCCTCTGGGCTGTATGTTCCCTGGAGAGCCTGGCAGCCAAATCTGGGGGATCTTGTAGTGGTAGGAGGAGGAAAGGAGAAACTCATTCCCCGATGTAGGAGAGGGTACGGGAAGAAATAGGCAGTCACCCCACGGTGAGCCTTGAAGACTGAAGACTGCCTGAAAATTGTCAGTTGTCAACTTACTGCTGGTGCAGACCCAATAAAGCGATGCTTGATTTGCTCAAAAATAGAAAGATAGATGGGTGGGTGATATTCTAGAGTATGGAAAGCAGTGAAGCCGTGTTTCTTCTTCTTCTCTTTTTTCTCTTGTTTTAGAATGTACCTGTCTCAATTTGACATTATTTTTAAACAGACTTTCTACCCCTGTGCTGGGAAAGGAGTGTGTTCTGATATGCAAATTTGGACTATATTAAATGAATAGAAAGGAAGGCTGTGATCAAAAGATAACATTTTCTCCCTACACGTAGTTTCCATTTTCATCGATTCCCCAAGCTCCTCAAATTTTTAAGTTCTTATTTTTGTTCTTACTTGAAAGGTAACTATTTGCCTGGATGGACTTGTTAGAAAAGGATGCATTGCAAGGCATTGGGAATTTGCTGCTTATCTTTGCTGAAGAAAGAATACTGTATAACTTCATAGAGCTTAAGCTGAGAAAATACATACATATATATATGTGTGTGTGTGTGTGTGTACATATACACACACACACTTTTAGGCAAATACCAACAGGAATGTTTAAATTTTCTTCCTTTACTCTTCAGAGTGCATTCTTACTAGGGATCTGTACGATTAAATAACAAAGGAACAAGCAAGGATACAGTGGCCTTGGGAAAAGTTATTTTTGTTGGAAAAACTAGACTGGGTTAACTCCAACATACACTTAACCCAAGGCAGCACACGGCTGCAGAACTTATTGCAAACTCTGTGTCCTCATGTCCCTTTTGTACATAACGCCCCTTTCTCATGGCCAATGTACATTTTAACTTCTCAAAGCTTCTTAGTTACAAGAATATTTTATTTTAGTAAGAAGGCCTCCACTTGTGAAAATGTGACACAAGCTAAGAAGTGTTTCTTCCTTTCTCTTACTGCTCTGATAAGTCCTCCAGAAATAAAGCTCAGAAATTAGTGGCAGTTGCCTGTTGAGAAGACAGTGTCAAATTAAACAATTGAATATTTTTGCAGTAGACGTGAAATTCCCATTTTTAATAGCATTGTCACAAATTTGCATCACAGGTCCATGGTGTAGTTGTGAGTTGCCAGAGTTACTACTGGTTAGAGACCTTACCCGAGGGACCACACCTAGTAAGGGAATGAAAGACACTTATGGTTTTGATGGGAATGCCTGTGTGGGGCTCCATTTATGTAGAACTCAAGAGTGGCTTTCTTGAAGGTTCGTGTCAATGTTGTTGTTTGGTCATCTCAACCTCGATAGAATCTCTTGAGGTTGTCAATGGGTGTTCTTTTGTTTTGTAGTTCTTAGGCTATTTGGTAACCTACAAAAGCCCTCTGTGAAGAAATTTTCCTTGTAATCACAATTCTGTTTAAATTTGTTGGCAGTAATTTTCTGTCATACACTCTTTCATAAATGCAGACCTCATATGCTCCAATCTACTTCCTTAATGACTTAATATAAAATAATATCCAAATTAAATATAAGAATCTTTAAGTTCTTGTTATATCACCTTATTGCATCATTAAATTTATTTTATTTCAAATGTTATAATCCATAACAGTGAAAATAATCATTAATTACTGTTGATTTAATAGCATCCCAAATTTCAAACAATATTGCTATTGTTAAGTCACACTTGAGGTTCACCTTCATACTGATGATTATGGTAATACAATCCTTGGCTTGTATTTAATTTTGTATCACATAGATCTCATAATCTAGAGGCTAAAACTAACCTCTCTCTGATTCATTGTTCCTAAGAAGTCAAAATCTTTTATTTTCAAAGATTTTATTTATTTATTTGCCAGAGAGAGAGAGAGGAGAGCACAAACAGGGAAACAGGGAGAGCTGCAGGCAGAGGGAGAAGCAGGCTCCCTGCTGAACAAGGAGCCCAACACTGGACTTGATCCCAGGACCCTGGGATCACCACCTGAGCTGAAGGCAGATGCCCAACAGACTGAGTCACCCAGGCATCTCTCTTTCCTTCCTTCCTTCCTCCTTCTTCCTTCCTTCCTTCCTTCTTTTCTTCCTTTCTTAATATGGAATGCTTCACAAATTTGCATGTCATCCTTGTGCAGGATCCATTCTAATCTTCTCTATATAATTCCGATTTTTTAGTATATGTGCTATTGAAGCAAGTACTGGCTCTGGATTTCTTAATGAAAGAATCTCTGTCTTTGACCTTAGTTTTCAGAGAGCCAAACTCAGGGTCCAATCGAAGAAGTGTAGTAGATTTTACTAATGAAACAATAAAAGGGTTTGAAACCCTTATTATGATAAAAACATGCAAAATTTTTCAATGAATTATAAAATTATTGCAGACCCAAAACCTAGTAAGATAATGAAATAGATGTGTTCCAGGAATTTCCTGTTTATAAGGATCAGATTTGCCTAGAAAGTCAATAAAGAGCTGGAGTAATCTGAAAATAGTTCTTCAAATTGAGAGGGCCTATTCAGTCCAGCTAATAAAAGTGATAGAAGAAATAAAACAAAATAAAAACTTTAAAGCTGATGGACAAAAAGAGAAAGAGAACCGTAAGTGAAACACAGATATTGGCCGATAAGCGGAAGAGGTATGAAGGGGAAAATGAGACCCCAAGAGCTTGAGGTCAGCCTTGACCTATGTAAAGGAGAAGATAAGATATACCCAAGCTTACCTACTGTTAAAGGGACTATTTGAAGAAGAGGACTTGTTTTGCATAGTAACTAGATCAGAAAAACTAATATAAACCCCAAACAGTATAACAGAAGAAGAAGAGTAACATTTCAAGCACTTACTAAAATGATTTCCTGACAGAGCCAGTCCTCAGGACATAGCAAGAAAGATGTTTGGGGTTTTCTTTTAAGTTTCTATTTAAATTCAAGTTAGTTAACATACAGTGTAATGTTAGTTTCAGGTGTACAACATAGTGATTGAACACGTCCATACAATACCCGGTGCTCATCACAAGAGGTACCCCCCTGAATCCCCGTGACCTATTTTACCCATCCAATTGCCTCTGGTAACCATCAGTTCTCTAAGTTTCATGTGTAGAGTCTAAGCCAGGAATGGGTGGGAGACCACATTTACTCTTTCTCACTGAGTGTCCTCTCATCTTCCAAGGTATCATATTGCCTGCATCCCAAATTCAGGTCACTATCCCATCAAGAAGAGAGGATAAGATCTATTTAAATAAAACCTCTTAAAAAAAGATTTTATTTATTTGATAGAGAAAGAGAGAAAGCATGCATGAGTTGGGAGAGGCAGAGGGAGGAGACTCTCTGTTGAGTAGGGAACCCAATGTAGAACTCCATTCCAGGACCCTGAGATCATGACCTGAGTCAAAGGCAGATGAGATGCTTAACTGATTGAGCCACCCAGCTGTCCCTATAAGAACTCTTCAAACAGCCACCCAGGTGCCCCTATAAACAAAGGCTCTTCAACTATGAGGAATTGTCAAGGAGACTTCTCAAACGAATCTCAAAGATGGGAAATATTAAATTCCTAAAGTGATGTGGTAGCATTCATAATACACAATGGGTAAAAGCAGGAGAAATAATGATACAATTTATTTAACTAGTTGTATAATATTTTGTTGTTTAAAACTACTTTTATACACCTCATTTTCTTGGAGTCTCACAGTGCCCTGTGATACAAGGTTGATTACTTCCAGAATTATCTATGATGGACCGGAAGCTCAGCAGGTTGTTACTTGCTAAAGGACATTCAACTAGTAGTCGAGTTACAATCCAGATCTCTGAGTAATGCCATTTATTTCATTCCCCTGAACCACCCTATTCTCAGCTCTAGGATGTGTTGGAATGAGCAATGGTAATGTAGGACCTGGATAATGTTGTGAAATAAAAGTATTTTGCACTAATACTATGAAAGAGAGCAAGTGATCACATTTGATACTTTGGTGTTTAAGAAATCCTTGAAGAGTAACTATTTGGTTTGAGGAACTAACAGTGTTTTAGACCAAGATTTGAAACATATTTGAACAGATTCAGAAAAATCTCACAAATGATAAAAACACTCCTCCTCCAGCCAGCCTGCACAGTTATTATCATGAATAATTTACATTTCTCTAGGGGATTTTGCTATTTATTGCTCTTAATTATTTGCTTTTCAAGTGCCACTATAGTTTCCCTGGGAAAGCCCTTGAGAGAAGGAAGTTGTCACGCTGGAGGAATCATCAGCCTGATGACTCGCTGGCACTAAAGCCACGGGTCTGCGGGTGACAGCAATTACCCTTCATTAGCCCGGCAGAGCTGGTGGAGCAAAGTTTTTTTAAATGGGCACTTGACATGGGCATTAACTTTATCTTTTCCAAAGAAAAATTTCTTTGCGGGAGACTGTACAAAAATAGAAAGGGAACATTGAAAAGACAGGAGAGTCACAAGCTGTTTTTATTCTTTGTATTATATCAAATAATATTTTATTAAATAGCCTAAGAACAATGTGGGCACTGAAAAGAGGAAGTTAGGGGATGCTGCTATCTGAGTTCTGTTACAAAGGTGCCATTAGCCCACTAGGATTTTAATGCCATCGATTCTTAATTAGTAAAGTAGCGTGGGAGGTGGTAATGAGGAAGAATTGGACCAAATATAGGAAGTCTTAGTTCAACACCAGGGGGGTGAGACTGAACAAAAGACAGTCTAACTACAGAAAAGAAATGCCATGAAGTGATTGACTCAGGCAATCTAGGTTAAATCCGCAGTCTCTTTAGTTGTCCTTCTAGCCTGCAGGGAAAAGTGGTCAAGACTTAAAGTTCTCTAGGATCAGAGGAGCTGAATGATGGTGAAAAATTCAGATCTGCTGCTGTACTCTAGAGAGCCTCCTTATAAGGGTGGGGAGGGGGTTGTGCAAGGGTGGTTCTGAGATGCAAAAAGGGCAACTATCTGGGTCAGGTGATACACAGATGGCATGCATTAATGCCAATCATCTGGGGGCTTCCAGACTCTTGGTCATTGCCAGTTCCTTGCCAGTTGTTAAATATTTTAATACGTAGCTTAGTCTGGGAGTGACTTTAGAGTTCAAGATAGCTACTTACCAGCTGTGTGAACTGATTAGCCTCTTAGACCCTGAATTTTTAATGAGAAGGTTGTGCTATAGGACCTCTACACTTTTTACTAATGCATGCATTCTCTGGTGTTCTGAATTATACCTCAGACTCTCATCTCCTGGGGTCCAGGTCAAAACGTTAGTTCCCAAACACAGTACACAGTATACAGTGCATGTATGTGTGTGTGTGTGTTTTATATCACTGAATACTCATAAACCACAATTCTGATGAACTGAAAATGTCAAGCTGATGGTTCTAAAGAGAGGAGGTAATCTGGATACAAAGCCAGACACACGATTCTTTGCACAAATCCAGAAGTCTCTATGCGGGTTGACTGGTGACTCCCAATCCTTAAAATTAACAGATTATGCTAATATGCTAATATGTTCCTTTTATAAGAAGTACGGCATTGTGCTATGGTCAGTAAAGGAATAAGAAGTTGGCAGCAACAGAGCTCTGAAATTAATTGGAATCACTAATGAGATACGGGTGATTTAGACACTATTTCTCTTCACAAAACCAAGCCCCATTCTATTGATTTAGGAAGGACTAAAGACTCAGCAAGTGCATGTTTAGATAACTATGTTAGCAGTAGAGTAGTATGTATATGTCTGTGTATATACACACTGACAAATTAATTAAATCTTATTTTTCCTTTATAAGTTGTAGTACACCCTTTCTGAAAGCTAAAGATTGTTGTGTGTGTGTGTGTGTGTGTGTGCCCGTTTAGAACAAGTACAATTTGGCCTCAAAGAGTCAGGTCACTGGTCACAGTTTCATGACTCATGAAAGGACACTGCCTTCCAGAGGCTGGCCTCCCTCTCCTCCCTCCAAGTCCTACTTGGTCTGCATAGGCACTGATGCTGGCACATTAGTTAAGTCTCTGCACAAAGGAGGTGTAACATCACTGTCATATTCAGGGTAGTGCTCCCAATCTGTTCCTCTGGGGTGCAAACTGAACTGTTCTTTATCACCCCAAATAACGAGCAGGTAACCCTTGGATTAGAAATAGAATTATTACTGGCCTTGTTTAAACCCTGGAGTCAGAACTTTAAACCTGGAGTTTAAACCCTGGAGTCAGCCCTAAAGTGAATAAAACACAGCCAAGGCCCATGCTTATCTCAGGATACTTGGGCACAGATGAACTGTCCCTGGAAATATGGAGCTTTCCCACTGAAGAGATGCTGTGACAGTTAATTTTAGGTGTCAGTTTGGCTATGTCACAGGGTGTGAGGATGTTTGGTTAAACATTATTTCTGGATATATCTGTGAAGGTTTTTCTTGGTAAGATTAGCATTTGAATTGGTACACTGAGCAAAGCCCCTTGCTCTCCCATAGGAAATCATCCAATCCATTGAAGACCTAAATAGAGCCTAAAGGTGAAGGAAGCCAGAATTCACTCTCTCTAACTGAGCTAAATGTTGGTCTTCTGCTTTCCTACTGGGGCTTTCCCATAAGTGCTTCTGGTCCTCATGTCTTGGGACTATAGCCCTGGATTTTCTGGGTCTTCAGCTTTCAGACAGCAGACTGTGGGTCTTCTCAGTCTCCCTAATTGCTTGAATCAATTCCTTATAATAAATCTCTTTATGCTAGAAATATCTTTCTAATAAAATCTTTTTCTATATATTGATTCTGTCTTTGGATGAGTGGTACAGGTGTATTTATGATTGCATTTCCATAGTCACCAGCTATGACAGGAGCCATTTGGTCAGTGGGAAGCATGCCCAATAATGTCCACGGGTGCCAAACTGACACAGCCTCAAAGATCATGGATCCACTTCTCTCCTGATGCCATTTGGTGATTGGTTCACTTCCAGATTGAAGGTTCCAAACCAGGAGGCAGCACTTTCTTTGCTTTTTGGCAGTGGACACAGCTGTTTGAGGTTATCAGGAGGACTACTCTGTAATATCATGTATAATTTTTGGCAGATCCTGACCTAGTCTATTTTGTGTATTTTAGGGACAACAATTTCTAATCCAGACACAATACAGGGTGGGTGCCAGGGTGGCTCAGTTGGTTAGGCTTCCAACTCTTGGTTTCAGCTCAGTTCATGATCTCGGAGCTGTGAGATTGAGCCCTGAGTGGGCTCTACTCTCAGCACAGAGTCTTCTTGAGATTTTTTCCCTCTCCTCTTCCCTCCCTCACTGTTATTCTTCCTGCTTTGGTGCTCTCGTTCTCAAACAAGTAAATAGAATCTTTTAAAAAAAATCCAGAGATAATAAAGAAAAAACTTGGATAAAAATGATGATAATAATAGACTATTGAATCCAGGGATACCTTATGTCTGCAGTCTTGGGTAGGAACAGCTAGAAGTCTGTTTCGTGGGCAGCATGGAAAGAATATCTTCAGAAAGAGAGCAAAAGGTGGAAGAGGATGCTAGATCAGGACCAAGAATTGGCTGAGCACCCACCATGCTCTCTACTTGGAGCTCAATTAACCACAGAGAAGTAAAAACCACTCATTCAAGCACCTTGTATTTATTAAATGCCTACCTTGTTCCAGGCACTGTTCTGGGCACTAGTTGTGACCGAAGTAGACTAAAATCTTGCTTTCATTCATTTTATATTCCAGTGGTGCTCAATCAGTATATGGAAATGCTATTGAGAGACAGCATAGTGTATTAGAATGGGAATGGGCTTTGGAATCAGACCAACTGTTTAAACCCCAGCTTCACCACTTTCTAGATGTTATTACTGGGATAGTTAAGACCAACCAAAATAAAAAACTCTCAATCTCAGTTTCCTCGTCAGTAAAGTGGGGACAATAATTACTATTTTGCATGGTTGTCATAGGAATTGAAAATAATGTATGTAAAGTCCTTGACCCAGGTCTAGTACACAGGTGATTTTTATTGCCATTGGTGGCAGACAGAATTATTTAAAGACAGAAAGGAGGAAGATTTAGTATTCATCTTTTTCTCAGCTCCCATTTGGATGTTATTCCTTTTTACTTAGAGAACTTAGAAAATGGTTTTGCTGACCTTCTGGTTATTGGATGGAAAATGGGAGGCACTGAAGAGACAGAAGACAAGATGCATGATATGGCTCATAAGAGAGCTACACATGAGTAGTGATTTCAAATGCATGCCTGCCCAGAGGAGAAATGCCAGCACAGCAGTGTTAACCTTTTTCTGGTTTCCTAGGGGAGTCTGTCAGGAAGTAGCCCACTGGGTATGTTTCCAGTACTTCCTTCAGAGAGTACAAGTGTTGGAAGCTATTTCAAGGACCCAAGCAGGAATTCAAGGAAGAGAAGAGGATTACTCTTATACCTAACTTACTGTCATCATTGTTATTATTTGTTTTTCTGTTTGTCAGTGGACAGATGGTCCTAATTCTCACTTGGAAGATCCTAAGAGGTATGTACGATGCCTACACAGAAGTCAGGGGAAAAATAAGTGCACCTTGGAAAGAGGCTCAAATATCATATTCTTAGAGTTTATCTTTTCTTTTCTCACTGTTTCTCTATCTCTCTCTGTGTCTGTGTCTCTTTGCTCACCTTGTAAATATCTACATTTATATCAGTTATGAACTACAGTACCCACTGTCTCTAGTTACTTTCTCTGTTTAGCGTAAGACAATCAGAGTTCCCCCTACCCTACCCCCAGCCTCTCTGGCACCTGCAGAACCGTGCCTTTGCTCGGCAGAATCATCCTATTTCAATCACAGATGTGTTTATGACAGTGTAATCAGAGCAAAGGGACTTGTTTTTTCCATGTGCTGGGTTTATTTATTCACTTTTCTTTAGCCAGTGAAAAGACAGTGAAAAGATTTCATTTGTCATTCTAATTGCCTTTATCTTTAATTTCTTAAAGAATGATGACTCCTATTTAAATTATTAGAAAAATTTCCTCATCTGGAGTAAGGAAATCTTTTTCCAAATAAAAATTTTTTAAACCAAATCCTTCCCCTGCCAGTTTGTTATACTCTGTTGTAAATCCCAGGAATAAGCTTTCTTTCTCTGCATGGGAAAACAAGACAATAGAAAAGATTCATCTAAAGTGTCAATTTCAAAATTATGGGTAAACTGGGGAAGCACCATTCCTGAGAGGCCATTGGGTTGGTAGTTAATTCCTATCCAACCAATCTCAATTCACTGATTTATTATCTATCTGAATCTGGAAGGGGAAGGGAGGTTACAGGGATTGAGAAGATTCATAGAAGTTGATCTGTGCTGTGCATGAAGGCAAGACTTATGATTAGCATGTAAACAGTATGCTATTTCCTTACCTAATGGCCATACTTTTATTTCCACTATTCAATTACAAAAAGAAAATCAGTAGGTGTGAAATAATCTGGGACCTGACCTTTTGGAATTAGAGATATATAAACTGGGGAAGAGAGAGTGAATTGAGGATCAATAGAAGCACCTGAGCCCACTGTATGAGGCTGACACAAATTCATGGATCATTGTGGAGTCAGAAATAGGAAATGGTTCTTTTTTTTTTTTTTTTTTTTTTTGGATGTTTCTTTGCACACTTGGGCAACTGGAGGCAAGGTAAAAGTAGCAGAACTGAAATGTGCAGACCATTTTCAGAAGCAATTCATCTATGGAGACTCTGAGGTTGGATTTGTGAACTAGAATGCCCACAGGATTCAGGCGGAGACTGTAAAGGAATGAGACAGGCAAAACCCTGGTAAACAGCAAAAGATATCAGGAAAGGTGAAGGCCATCAGGGAGCTTGTGCCCTGTGTGAGGACATATTCCTGTTCAGTCTCCAAGGTTGCTACGTGAGGTTAGGTAGTGAGCAGGCTTAGAGGGCACACACGCATAGGTTGTGTCTTTCCACAATGTCAGGTTTATTCAGTGGTAAAGCAAGGTTAACATGATTGCAAAGCAGTTTCAGGATTTCAAACTCAAAGACATTTCACTACACTTTTAACTCAGCTTCCTACAATCACACAAAGCAAAACACAATATTAAGTCACAACAAGGGGAAGGAAGTTAACCAACCAAACACGAAGTCAGTCCAAGAGTGTGCAGTTAAGATGAGACATCTGTCTGGTCTGGGTCAACTCTCAGCACAAGGTCTTATTATGTTTAAGCAGTGGAGAAGCTCTTTTATGTTCAAAGATCAATCGGGCAGAGCCTTTGGCAGCAGTTGCCTTTTAGATATGGTCAAACGTGAAAGGGTCAGCATCTGGGAAGTCTGACAGTTTGCTGCAAAAATCCTCCCTTTTTAAAGAAGTTTAATCAGTCCTGGGCCTTTGCCAACTGCTGGTTATCAGTTCTGGGTATTGTCAGCCTGTTCTGGTTTTGGTGATATCTGGTCTTAGTTGCATGCCCTTGGCTGCTTATGTCACTAATTGTTAAGTCACTGCTTGTTGTGAGTGACTCTATCTTAATTTCTACAGGTCCAAGATCTTGCAATATTTTAAATAAGTTACTTAAAAGAGGGTTTCATGTGCAATCCCCTGATTCCAAATCTCTCAATTCAACTTATTTAAATTTTAAAAATTTTGTGCAGGTTAGACAAGATTTCTATTGTAGGGGCCTACTTAGTGAGAGCGACTCCATCTCGGTTAAACAACCATTTTGTTGTTTGTGTAGTAAAACTTAAACTGACCCTGCTTCCCCCCCACCCCCACCCCCTTGAGGAACTTACTTAAAAGCAAGTCTGGGAAACCAGTAAAATATGGTCAACCAGTCCCTGATAACAGAGCCCAAATACAAGGACCGGTCCGGTCAGGTGGAGATAACAGAACCCAGAATGCAAGGACGAGTCAGGTCAGGTGGAGACAATCTCATTGGCCAGGCCAAACCACATGGCCTTTGCTCTATAAAAGCTAGTCTGTGAAGCTCAGGGTGGTTGCTCTCTCCGTAAGAGTTTGATTCTCGGTGCTGGCGCGAAAAGTTTTGCTTGACCTTTGCTTTGTATCAGTCTTGCTCCTTTGATCACGGACCTCATCACTATGACTTGAATTTAGGCCATCAGCTATGAGTACTCACCTCTGCCATCTGAGGAGGAATAATGGAGGTTTTTCTGAGCAACAGGGGGATGACATTTATTCTTTTATTCATCCATTTAATATCTATCTGTTGAGTACCTACTATATCCTAAATTCTGTGACATAGTACCAGCCTTTATAAAACTTACATTCTAGTAAGGAGATAAACAATGAATGAAAAAAGAAATAAGTGATATAATTTAGGTAATGATAAGTTTTATGGAAAACAGAAATTAGGCTAAAGGTACAGAGGAGGGTGAAGGGTACTATCTTAAATATCACTAGCAAAGATCTCTATGAGTAGATTCTGTCAGAACAGAGACTCACAGAAAATAAGGGGGTGTGTCGTTCTGTGTATGTGTGTATGTACGGAGTGGGAGTTGGAAGAAGGAAGCCCCAGGAAGTGCAAACACTTTGAGGCAAAAGTGTGCTTTTATTGTATCTGAAGGAAGAAGACCAGGAGGGCTGCAGCAAGTTGACCAGCAGCCAGTCAGAATCAGAAGCTGCAAGAATTCATATCATATGGGCCTTATAGAGCTGGGCTTCTTCCAAAGCCCATTTCAAAGAGGGATAGTTGAAACAACAGGGAAAATATCAGTAGTTTTTGAAGCTAGAAGATGGGTACATGGATTACCAGAGAGATTGCTGTATCTTCTACATTTGTCTAAGTTGGGTCATTTTTAAAACAAAATTTTAAAAAGTTCCAGTTCAAGTTCTATATTTCCCTTTCTAGTTCTGGTTGTTTCTCTGGAGTTCTAAAATACCTTATTTTTAAAAAATAACTCAATCAAATGGTGCCTTGATTTTCTGATTTATTCACTGTGCTGTGTATGGCTTTTATTCTCAATTAATTTGTAAATACTTGAAATCAGGACCATGATTCATATTTTTTTCTGTCTCAGCATTTAGCACATTGCTAGACCCACAGAATTCACTTAATAAATATTAGTTTATGGTGGATTCTTCTAATACCTGAGTGTTTTCTTTAAGCTCAGCTGTGTGATAGATCAGGGTAAGAGGAGGGATACTAAGATATGATTCTTGCCCTTTACGAACTTCCAACGTTCAGGTAAACACTGACAGTACAGGACAGAATGTTGAAAATTCATTAGCGTGGATATAATAAAGGTAAAAAGGGAATTTAAGGGCTAGTTATGCAGAAAAAATGTTGACTCTTTCATGTAAAACTGCTCTGTTCATCCTCACAGTTTTCATTTGTTGGTTGCCAAGTGAAAGCAAAATGAAACAAAAACACAAATAAAAACTTGTACTCCCATGAGACTCTTAGCTCTGGGAAACAAACTGAGGGTTTCTAAAAAGGAGGTAGGTGGGACGATGGGGTAACTGGGTAATGGGCATTAAGGAGGCACGTGATGTGATGAGGCCTGGGTGTTATGTACAACTGAGGAATTATTGAACACTGCATCTGAAACTACTGATGTACTATATGTTGGCTAATTGAATTTAAGTTTAAAAACTTGTATGCTAGTATGGTGATCTTAATTTGATCTGATAAGCTTTTAATAGTTCCTTTGGGCTATGTTCAGTGTTTTTAAGGAAAAACACAATAGTGTCTTAGATATATTTGTTTTCTTTTTCTCCCTCCATGATTGAAGCAAAAATTGCACTGGACAAAGTTCAATGGGTAAGGAAGATTTTATTTAAGGTTATTTGCAATAGGGGTGAGATATCAGAACTCAGTTTGAACTCAATTCTGTGAAACAAAGAGTGTGAGGATTTTTAAGCATTCTCAAAAGAAACATTCTCCTGTTTTTGGGACAGGAGGTAGTTTTATAAGTGTCTGCTGAAGTTAGGCTCACAGGAACAAGGAGGTAGGGGTGCTGTCTCCCCTGATGCTTACATTTCAAAAAGATGGTTCCTAAATCCTTGAGGAAGACATTTCTGGGCTGTAAAACTAGCAAGAAGCTTTTTAAAAGATTACATATATTTCAAAGAGGCAAAGAAAAAATTTATGATGATAAATTTTCTTAAGTAAATGCTATAAAGAAAGGAAGATCAGGCTGAGGTCCGTCTTGGGCACCAGCTTTTCCTCTCCAACATGGCATTTGGGGGTTTGGGAAGGTATGTGGCTTGTGTAGTATCTTGGTGACCAGGAAGGTGTGATTCTCACTTGTACTTTCTCTGTCTCCATGGTGATGTCTCTCATCTGCCTGCCTGGCTGTTGACCATCCCACTTGCCCTTATGGCTGAAGTGTGCAACAGATATGCCTTATTTTCCAGTATTTTTCTTGGCTTGGTAAATGTCTAAAGCAATGTCTCTCAACCATGGGTGATCCTTCCATCCCCAACCAAGTAGGGAAGATAGTGGTGGGGTGGGCACGGGCAGTATGTGAGATAAGGTCTCCATGAGTCAAAACATGAACTGGAACAAAATCCTTTGCTTTCAGGATCTTTTTCAATGTATCTAACATTCCTTCTTTGTCCTAAGCATACATCTGAAGAGGTAAATGGAACATCCATGCTGATTCTAACTCCGTTCCTCTATTCCCTTTTTGGTCTCTCTTCCTATAACACTCTGGGACTGACTGAAACAGCCTTCTCTTTTGTCTTCCTTACTTGATCTTCTCATCTTTCCAGAGGGCAGAAAACTTGGAGCCCAGCCTGTATAAGAGGAAGGGACTAAATCCTTAGGGGAGACCACTAAAGTGTTTAAGATCTCAGGGCTTAATTCTTGGTAAGTTAAGGGAATTTGGAAAATCTTCTGTCTAGTCTGTTATTTAAGCTTATTGTTATGCCCTGGAACTTAAGTCTCAAGTTTTGGCCTCAGAGGGTAGAAGGCTACAAGACAAGATGATATAAGAAGAAAATTAAAAGGCATCAGTTTAATATTTGCAAAATGGGATCCCCATTGCAAATGTCTACTTCTGTTTTAGAAGGTGTTAAGGAGAGTATCCTGGTGTGGGTGAACTATGACCTTAAAGGAAGAGTACAGCAAGAGATAAGGAAGTTTGAATATCGTCTGAGTAAGGTAGGAAAGCCAAGAGGTAGAGAAATTTTCAAGTAAATAAAATCAGATTTAAAATCTGAAAATATCACTGGAGTGAAGTGGGAAACTCTCCTCAGGAGACTTTAAAACTCTGGAGTTTGTGCAGGTCCAGGTGACATAATTTCTCAGAAATATCTCTCAGCTAGTGGGTGAATTCTAGTTTTCATTATGCAGAACCCATGTTATATTCTCAACACGACCATGTGTAATCAAGCAGGATAACCAAGACTAGTATCATCACCAGGCAGAGGAAATCCTGTTGGAACATTAGATGGCTTACGATTTTAAAAAGTTGCACTAAGCTTTAAGTTCTCTAAATTCCCTTTCCTCTTTCTCCCTCTTAATACCCAAAGCACACCACAACCATACCTATCCTCTTAATTAAGTTCAGGCTCTAGGTAATTGACATATATGCAAAACATATGAAACCATCTCAGCAACTTATTTTTGAGAGAGTATGAAAATGTCTACACATCAGTATGTTGACTTTTCATCAGACAGATAGTGTGATGAGAAAGCCCAGGATACAAATTTTCTTAGATACATTATGATGAGCACTCATCTGTGCACACAGAGCCCATGAGGTTCTTCATGTGTTCAAGCAGCCCATAATTCAGTTATTTACACCACACTTCTCTTTGAGATGTCTTTTTTTTTTTTTTTTTGAGAGAGAGAGAGAGAGAGAGGAAGTGTGAGCAGGTGCAGGAGGGGCAGAGAGAGAGGGAGAGAGAGAATCTTAAGCAGGTTCCACACCCAGCAGAGAGCCCTACTTGGGGCTTGATCTCATGACCCTGATATCATGACCTGAGCCAAAATCAAGACTCCCTTGCTTAACCAACTGAGCCACCCAGGTGTCCTGGGATGCCTTTTAATGTATAGTGATCAATACATGTGAACGAGTACTTTTATTTAAATGCCATCTCATAAAAACAGGCAACATAGTTAACCTTTTCCCTGAGCAAGTCTATTCTAATGCACCTGTCACAGATGGCAAAACCTCCCTTCATCCCAGTCACTTAACCGAATCGACTCACATTTATTTCCCTAAAAGCTGCTTACTGTCCATTGAAGAAAGGAAACATGCAGAAACAATTTTATAAGCAAAAAAACCACTTTGGAATACACAAAAAATCAAGTTGTTTTTTTCCTAGGCTATCTTCTCAGGAGTTTAATCTCTTGGTCTTTGAGTTTCAAAGCTAGTGGTCTGTCAGTGGGACAAGTCAAGATAGAGCACATATACATACTGTGAGGTGAATGCAAAAAGGGAGGGTGAGAAGAGAAATTTTTGGAAATTCTATCCTCCATTCTCATTTATTCCTGATGATTTTTCAGAAAATAACTGGTCTTGAAAGCTAATTTTCTCTCTCTCTCTCTCTCTCTCTATTCGTATTTTTAGACAAAGTAGGGTGAAGGAAAATGATATAAAATAACGAAGTCACCAGTCATGAATATTAATATCTTCAAACCCTGCTTACCATTATTTGCCATTTGAAAACATCTCTCTACAGTGTTTCTTTCCACTTATTTTGAGTGTGTCTGATCAATGTTTTGCATGTGATATAGACCATTTGATTAGTCACAAAATATAAAAGTCACAAAATATAATTTTGTGAAAAGTCACAAAATATAATTTCTTTGTTTTACAATTTTTGTCCTAATATATGTCAGAGGTGGAATCCTGAAGTTATGCAGTTTCACAGTTTTTAGATTTTTCTCCTTACGTCCAACGTCCATCTCTCTTTTCTTGCCCCTCACTCTCTCTCTTCTTTCTCTCTATAGTTGAAATAAGGGAACTTTGACATTAGCCTGAATTGGTTTTTTTTTTTTTTTTTTTTTTTTTTT
>NC_081561.1:106665500-106724795 GCF_022355385.1 Mustela nigripes
CCCCAATGTCCATAATCCCACCCCCTTCTCCCAAACCCCCTCCCCCCGGCAACCCTCAGTTTGTTTTGTGAGATTAAGAGTCACTTATGGTTTGTCTCCCTCCCAATCCCATCTTGTTTCATTTATTCTTCTACCCACTTAAGCCTCGATGTTGCATCACCACTTCCTCATATCAGGGAGATCATATGATAGTTGTCTTTCTCTGCTTGACTTATTTCGCTAAGCATGATACGCTCTAGTTCCATCCATGTTGTTGCAAATGGCAAGATTTCATTTCTTTTGATGGCTGCATAGTATTCCATTGTGTATATATACCACATCTTCTTTATCCATTCATCTGTTGATGGACATCTAGGTTCTTTCCATAGTTTGGCTATTGTGGACATTGCTGCTATAAACATTCGGGTGCATGTGTCCCTTTGGATCACTACATTTGTATCTTAAGGGTAAATACCCAATAGTGCAATTGCTGGGTCATAGGGCAGTTCTATTTTCAACATTTTGAGGAACCTCCATGCTGTTTTCCAGAGTGGCTGCACCAGCTTGCATTCCCACCAACAGTGTAGGAGGGTTCCCCTTTCTCCGCATCCTCGCCAGCATCTGTCATTTACTGACTTGTTGATTTTAGCCATTCTGACTGGTGTGAGGTGATATCGCATTGTGGTTTTGATTTGTATTTCCCTGATGCCGAGTGATATGGAGCACTTTTTCATGTGTCTGTTGGCCATCTGGATGTCTTCTTTGCAGAAATGTCTGTTCATGTCTTCTGCCCATTTCTTGATTGGATTATTTGTTCTTTGGGTGTTGAGTTTGCTAAGTTCTTTATAGATTCTGGACACTAGTCCTTTATCTGATATGTCGTTTGCAAATATCTTCTCCCATTCTGTCAGTTGTCTTTTGATTTTGTTAACTGTTTCCTTTGCTGTGCAAAAGCTTTTGATCTTGATGAAATCCCAGTAGTTCATTTTTTCCCTTGCTTCCCTTGCCTTTTGCGTTGTTCCTAGGAAGATGTTGCTGCGGCAGAGGTCGAAGAGGTTGCTGCCCGTGTTCTCCTCAAGGATTTTGATGGATTCCTTTCGTACATTGAGGTCCTTCATCCATTTTGAGTCTATTTTTGTGTGTGGTGTAAGGGAATGGTCCAATTTCATTTTTCTGCATGTGGCTGTCCAATTTTCCCAGCACCATTTATTGAAGAGGCTGTCTTTTTTCCATTGGACATTCTTTCCTGCTTTGTCGAAGATTAGTTGACCATAGATTTGAGGGTCTATTTCTGGGCTCTCTATTCTGTTCCATTGATCTATGTGTCTGTTTTTGTGCCAGTACCATGCTGTCTTGATGATGACAGCTTTGTAATAGAGCTTGAAGTCCGGAATTGTGATGCCACCAACGTTGGCTTTCTTTTTCAATATCCCTTTGGCTATTCGAGGTCTTTTCTGGTTCCATATAAATTTTAGAATTATTTGTTCCATTTCTTTGAAAAAGATGGATGGTACTTTGATAGGAATTGCATTAAATGTGTAGATTGCTTTAGGTAGCATAGACATTTTCACAATATTTATTCTTCCAATCCAGGAGCATGGAACATTTTTCCATTTCTTTGTGTCTTCCTCAATTTCTTTCATGAGTACTTTATAGTTTTCTGAGTATAGATTCTGTGTCTCTTTGGTTAGGTTTATTCCTAGGTATCTTATGGTTTTGGATGCAATTGTAAATGGGATTGACTCCTTAATATCTCTTTCTTCTGTCTTGCTGTTGGTGTAGAGAAATGCAACTGATTTCTGTGCATTGATTTTATATCCTGACACTTTACTGAATTCCTGTATAAGTTCTAGCAGTTTTGGAGTGGAGTCTTTTGGGTTTTCCACATATAGTATCATATCATCTGCGAAGAGTGATAATTTGACTTCTTCTTTGCCGATTTGGATGCCTTTAATTTCCTTTTGTTGTCTGATTGCTGAGGCTAGGACCTCTAGTACGATGTTGAATAGCAGTGGTGATAATGGACATCCCTGCCGTGTTCCTGACCTTAGCGGAAAAGCTTTCAGTTTTTCTCCATTGAGAATGATATTTGCGGTGGGTTTTTCATAGATGGCTTTGATGATATTGAGGTATGTGCCCTCTATCCCTACACTTTGAAGAGTTTTGATCAGGAAGGGATGTTGTACTTTGTCAAATGCTTTTTCAGCATCTATTGAGAGTATCATATGGTTCTTGTTCTTACTTTTATTGATGTGTTGTATCACATTGACTGATTTGCGGATGTTGAACCAACCTTGCAGCCCTGGAATAAATCCCACTTGGTCGTGGTGAATAATCTTTTTAATGTACTGTTGAATCCTATTGGCTAGTATTTTGTTGAGTATTTTCGCATCTGTGTTCATCAAGGATATCGGTCTATAGCTCTCTTTTTTGGTGGGATCCTTGTCTGGTTTTGGGATCAAGGTGATGCTGGCCTCGTAAAATGAGTTTGGAAGTTTTCCTTCCATTTCTATTTTTTGGAACAGTTTCAGGAGAATAGGAATTAGTTCTTCTTTAAATGTTTGGTAGAATTCCCCCGGGAAGCCGTCTGGCCCTGGGCTTTTGTTTGTTTGGAGATTTTTAATGACTGTTTCAATCTCCTTACTGGTGATGGGTCTGTTCAGGCTTTCTATTTCTTCCTGGTTCAGTTGTGGTAGTTTATATGTTTCTAGGAATGCATCCATTTCTTCCAGATTGTCAAATTTATTGCCGTAGAGTTGCTCATAGTATGTTCTTATAATAGTTTGTATTTCTTTGGTGTTAGTTGTGATCTCTCCTCTTTCATTCATGATTTTATTTATTTGGGTCCTTTCTCTTTTCTTTTTGATAAGTCGGGCCAGGGGTTTATCAATTTTATTAATTCTTTCAAAGAACCAGCTCCTAGTTTCGTTGATTTGTTCTATTGTTTTTTTGGTTTCTATTTCATTGATTTCTGCTCTGATCTTTATGATTTCTCTTCTCCTTCTGGGCTTAGGGTTTCTTTCTTGTTCTTTCTCCAGCTCCTTTAGGTGTAGGGTTAGGTTGTGTACCTGAGACCTTTCTTGTTTCTTGAGAAAGGCTTGTACCGCTATATATTTTCCTCTCAGGACTGCCTTTGTCGTGTCCCACAGATTTTGAACCGTTGTGTTTTCATTATCATTTGTTTCCATGATTTTTTTCAATTCTTCTTTAATTTCCCGGTTGACCCATTCATTCTTTAGAAGGATACTGTTTAGTCTCCATGTATTTGGGTTCTTTCCAAACTTCCTTTTGTGGTTGAGTTCTAGATTTAGAGCATTGTGGTCTGAAAATATGCAGGGAATGATCCCAATCTTTTGATACCGGTTGAGTCCTGATTTAGGACCGAGGATGTGATCTATTCTGGAGAATGTTCCATGTGCACTAGAGAAGAATGTGTATTCTGTTGCTTTGGGATGAAATATTCTGAATATATCTGTGATGTCCATCTGGTCCAGTGTGTCATTTAAGGCCTTTATATCCTTGCTGATCTTTTGCTTGGATGACCTGTCCATTTCAGTGAGGGGAGTGTTAAAGTCCCCTACTATCATTGTATTATTGTTGATGTGTTTCTTTGATTTTGTTATTAATTGGTTTATATAGTTGGCTGCTCCCACATTGGGGGCATAGATATTTAAAATTGTTAAATCTTCTTGTTGGACAGACCCTTTGAGTATGATATAGTGTCCTTCCTCATCTCTTATTATAGTCTTTGGCTTAAAATCTAATTGATCTGATATAAGGATTGCCACTCCTGCTTTCTTCTGATGTCCATTAGCATGGTAAATTCTTTTCCACCCCCTCACTTTAAATCTGGAGGTGTCTTCGGGCTTAAAATGTGTTTCTTGGATAGCCTGAATTGGTTTTAAGTCCCTCTTCTCCCAGACAATAGTTATTTAGTCTTGAGTGAGTAAGTTAAATTTTTAAATACATCTGTTGAAAAGTGGTATGATATTGCTTTCCTTGAATAGTTTCTTTAAGATTATAATTTACCCAACAAATATTTTTTACCTACTGCATGTAAGAAACTATATTGAGGTGCTTATCACCGTGTTTGACAAGGGTATCCAAACACTATCTAACAAATAGTCTAATTATTTGGCCTTACAAATTAGCAGACTTTATCATGGGCAAAGCCAGGGCAAGTTGCTAGTTATGACTTGTGATATAACTTCCTGATGCAATAGGGACAGGTCTATTCCAGGGCAGTTGACTTATCATCCATGTTAGTTATTGTCCATGGAAAGAGTATAGCTTCAGCTGTGAGCACTTTAATCCTGTAACACTCCAAACTCCTCCCAGTTGTCATCATGACAAGCCACTTGGTTTAAAGACAAAAAATGGGTGACATAATGAACTTCTGTATATGTATTTATTTAGTATGCAAATGTATATGGCCTTTAGTTCTATTCCTAGGTTGAGGATATATGTGGAAGACTTTCTAATCAAAAAGCTGTGCTAAAAAATTAGTGGGATAGAGTTAAAAAGGCTAAGACCTAACAGAAAACCTTCCTGTCTTTCTTTATATTGATATTTCCCACCTGCCCAGCCTTTCCCCTTTCTCATCCCACAATTAAGTTTTAAGATTTCATTAACATTTATTTTCTATGAAACAATGGAACTTGTTTATTTTGCAGCTGTCAGGTAAAATAACTGATCAGCACCCATTTTATGAGCTAAACAAATTACATATCACTTTTCTGGGCACAGAATATTCCAGAGGTTAAGGGGCGTGTTATAGTGGTTAAGAGTGCTGGCACTCAAATTCCAGGTGTGTTATGTCCTGGTGTGTCCTTGTGGAAGTTATTGATCATCACTGAGTCTTGAGTCCTTGTCAGTAAAATAGGGTTTGTTGAGAAGATCAGCAGAATTATGACATATAATACTTAATACAGTGCCTGTGTATAGTAGGTACTTGAAAAATTGTAGATCTTATTACTATGATTACATAGGACTTTAATCTGAATTATAACTAGGTACATTGCAGGGAACTCTCCCATATATGAATTTTTTTTAAAGGTTTTATTTATTTATTTCTCAGAAAGAGAGAAAGCACAAGCAGGGGGAGCAGCAGGTAGAAGGAGAAGTATGTTCCTCCATGAGCAAAGAGCCCAGTGGAGGGACTTGATCCCAGGACCCTGGGATCATGACCTGAGCCAAAGGCAGATGCTTAACTAACTAAGCCACCCAGGCATCCCCATATGTGAAATTTTTATTGGCCATTCATATACTATGCTGATTTAGAGGGTCTTCTTATTTAACACTGATTTATAAATGTATGGATTTCAGAACTGGACTTCTCTTATTCCTTAAAATAAAAGATTCAGTGTACTTCAGGATATTGTGGGGAATTAGGGAAAGCTTCCTAGAAGAACTGATTTCCAAATTGAGGTTTAAAAGCTGAAGAGAAGTCAGATAGGTGAGAATGAAAGGGAAACCCATTCTGGGCAGAAGTAACAACATACACTTAAACCTGAGGATGATGGTAAACAAGGCAAATTAAAAAAGATGAAAGGCATTCAGTATGCTATCACATAGCACGCTGCATTTGGAGAATATTCAGAAATGAGCTGGAAAGATGAGTCAGTTTAGGTCTCAAAGGGTTGTGCAAGTCATAGTAAGTATTTTGGGCCTTATTCGAAAGCAAAGGGAAGACAGTGATGAATATTAAGAAAAGGAGAGATATAATTAGTCTGTATTTAGGAAAATAATGAATAATGAATAATGAATAATGAATAAGTGGCAGGTTAAGATGGAGGATGGAGCATGGAGCATGGAGGAGAGAAGTTAAGAAACTGATGTTCAGTCGTCCCAGTTAGTGAAAACAGTTGCCTGGAAAAGAGGAATGGGAGTGACAGTGGAGAAAGTGAATCTGGATACAGATTCAATAGGACATGGTGATGGATTAGATATCAGTGATTAATAAAGAGAGAAGGTGATGACAATTACCATGTGTCTTGCTAAGACAGTGGCACCACCACTAGGGAACACAAAGGAACAGTTTGTCTCAGGTAGGATATAATGGGTTCAGTCCCATTTTGGACAAGCTGGTAGTATGGGTTGTACCTCTATGTGGAGATGTACAAGTAGATGTGTGAGTTAGAAGCTCAGGAGAATTCAGGGGGCGATTTGAAATCTAAATTAATTGCAGAAGGATGGGTACAATGAAAAGGCAGAGTCATAGTTGATAACCACCTTACCCACAATCATTCAAGTCTTACTGGTCTAGACAAGTGCCCCTAGACTCATGACATAAGGCTATCATTCTCTGTCCTGGCCAACTGTTAGAATAAACAGGAGAACTTATTCATTTATTTGTTTGTTTATTTATTTATTTATTTATTTTAGAGAAAGCAAGATCAGGGGCAGGGGAAGAGGGAGAGAGAAACCCAAGCGGACTCCTTGCTGAGCACAGAGCCCCATGTGGCACTTGATCTCATGATGCTGAGATCATACCCCAGCCTATACCAAGAGTTGGGAGCTTAACCAACTGTACCACCCAAGTGCCCCTTGGAAGCTCAGGAGAAAAGTCTGAGCAGTTAATATATATTTTTGAATCATCAGGACAAACATGACAGTTAAAGCCATGGGAGTAGCTGTGATGACCCAAGAAGAATTTGAGGAGATCATAACCTTGAGGAGCAGGGTTATAGCCTTTAACATTTACATGAGAGAGAGAGAGAGAGAGAGAGAACACTGGAAAAGATTGTGGAAGTATGACAGCAAGGAAGTAAGAGGAAAACCATGAGAGGGTGGGGTTCCCGCAGGGAACATTTCAGGGAAGGTGAAGTGGTCTCTAATGTCAGCATGACTACTGAGAAATCACATAAAAGTAAAAGAGGAAAGAAGCAGTGGGTAGGAATGGGTAGGAAAGAGAATGCGGAGATACCAAGGGAGGATAATTCTTTTAAGATGTTTGGTTATAAATGGGTGACTAGGGAATTTGATGGAGTAGAGAGATTTCTTTCTTTCTTTCTTTCTTTCTTTCTTTCTTTATTTATTTATTTATTTATTTTTTGTGATGGGAACACTGGGGCAGGTTAATTGCAAAGGGAAGGAGACAGTAGAGTGAGAGATTGACGATATAGGGGTGAGAAGATACCTGAAAGATCCAAGTCCTGGGAGAAGTGGGAGGCATAGCAGATGATTGATATTAGGGGAAGAGATCCATTTTTTTTCTGAATGGGAGGGAAAGATAGGGGGTGGTGTGCAGGTCTAGTCTAGGAATTGAGAAATTGTTTTCTCTGAGAAAGAGAGGAAACCACGTGCTGTGTACAAAGGCACAAGTTAGCATGACGGCAGTTGTGAGAAGTGATGGTCATAAAGCATCCCTGCAATGAATGAAAGAGGGGTTAGTGAGGGAAAGGCAGACATTTTGCCTGTGGCAGTATGAGCTCTGATCAAGTAGGAGCTTATGATTTTCAAGTGGAACCTGTCTTTACTTGCGGTGCAGGGGACTATGTGGTTTCTCTCCAGCATCCTGGTGTGGGCTCAGAGACCTGGGCACATGGATTCATTGAGGGTTGAGGGTTTTCTCGTAGGCAAGTCTTTGGAAAGAAAATTGAGTAAAGGAAGTAGGTAAGACAAAAGCTGATATAATAGAGCCCGAAATCCATGATGGAAAGGAAAGAGAGTAAAGATAGAAGGCTGATGATTGAAAGGGAAAACAATGAGAGGGGAAGTCAAAGAAGAGTCTTGGTGAAGTCAGATAGCAGCTGGAATGGGAGGGAGTATCTGAGTGGAAAAGCTGAACAGGTAGGTAGTTATGGAAACTGAAGCAATTTTATTGAGGAGCCTTACTGATGACCTTGCTGAATTCTGCCTTTTACCTTGCTCAATTTGGCTGAAGCTATTTAATAGTTATGGTTAGCAATCTCCTACAATTATAAATGGAATGTTTTTCACCTTGCCATAAGATGTTCAGAGAATGGTAAATGTAAATATCAATGTGAGAGAACTGAATACAGTGGTTAAGAACTCAAGATTTGAGATTGGATAATTGGGTTAAAATCCTGTCTCTTGAACCCATTTTATTATTCATAAAATTGGAGACAAAATGGTATTTACTAAAGAAAAATTGTGACATGACTCAACACATGTAATGTATTTAGAATAGTTTTTGGTACATGGTAAGTACCCAGTAAATTTTAGCTACTATTACCATTACCATTATTGTTAGAACTTATATCCTGCTAGTTCCAAAAATGGCCATCGAGACAATTTTGTTTAATTAGCTCATTTTACAGATGAGGAACCTGAGGTTCATCAACAAATACTGACATTCCCAAGTCAGACAATAGACCTAGATCTAGGTCCAGTTCTCTAGATTCTTAGTTGTTCTCTATCCTTTCTGTGTTATGATGTTCAGATTTTAGCTACTTACACAGAACCAGACCTGCCCATTGGCCCTGCTGCTCAGATAGAGGAAGGCATAACACAGAGATGCCCAGCAGAGAGTTCCTCCCCAGACCTCTCCTGTTTCTGCACCATAGTATGAGGCAGTTTTGCACAAGAGGCAGTGTAAGCAGACTCAGAGATCCATGGCAAGGTCACCAAACTGCCCCTTCATGGGCCTCGTGCCATCTCATCATAACACCAACCATTGCAGTTTCACAAGCTTCGGTGCATTTTTGGTGGTGCTATGAAATGAAGGCATCAGCCATTCCTCTCCAATTTACTGTCCTGTCCAGATGGTGCAAGAAAAGATATAATTGAAGTCATTGGTATTTTAAAGTCAGGACTTCGTAAGCACTGACGCTTTCCAGGCTTTGATTGTTTACAAAGTCTTCCAGCCAAAATTGGATGCAAACTGACCTGTCCTGGTCTGAAGTAATGGAGCTAATGCTGAGAAAAATTGGCGATTACTCTATCAATGCCTATGCCTCCAAAGATGGTATGCACAAGTTTTTCTGACTGATGGCCTCTGGATCTCTGTCATGACCAAATACTCAGGCAATCCTTTTTGAGATGTGTATCACCTCTGAAATTTGCCTAAGTTTATTATTAAAGAACTTAAACTGAACCCTTGAAAATCATACAGGGTAAACCATGCTGATGAGATTTCCAAACCAATTTTGGGTTCAGGTGGCCTAATTTAGTTTAAATCCCTGTGTGCTCCAAAGCAGAATCTTGATTTGTGGTTTCTCAGCTGTGGCATCAGCCTTCCCACACAATAGTCAGGTTTTTTGTTTTGTTTTATTTTGTTTTGATTTGTTTTGTAGTGGCTGGTGCTGTTATTTTTTTCTTTCTAATTAAAATTTGAAACAAAGGCTATGTGAGTTATTTATAGTTGCCACATGTGACATTGTGCTGTGCCTTTAGGGCTAGAGAAGTAGTTGTTAACTTCCATCATGTATCAGAATTACCTGGTAAGCTTTTATAGTACATAGATCTCTGGGTGTTATTTTTCAAATACTTACAGGGCAGTTCAAATGTAAGGCAAAGTTGAGAATCATTACTCTGGACACATGCTCCTCACATTTTAAAGTGCACTGGAATTCTTATTCCTGAAATTGTGATCTGTAGACCTGCCCCATCAACATCATCACTCAGCACATTAGAAATGTAAGATCTCAGGTCCCACCCTAGACCTACTGAGTCAGAATCTGTACTTTATCAGGATCCCAGATGTGTCATGTACACACTAAAGCTTGAGAAGCAGTGCTCCGAAGAGTCTTCTTTCCTTTTATAGACCATGATTTAGATATGCTGTCACCAAATAGATGTTGTGCCTGAGTCATGGCATGGAAATCCTAACAACTGGACTTCCTGATTCAAAGATCATCAAAGGCTTTTTCCATATTACTATATTAGTATATTCCATATTTCCATATTATTATAAAATTCAGATAATATGAATTTTCAAAAAAGTGAGGTTAAAAAACTATATATAAAGAATGATTCCAGGAGTGCCTGGGTGGCTCAGTTGGTTAATCATCTGCTTTCAGCTGGAGTCATGATACCAAGGTCCTGGGATCAAGTCCTGTACTGGGCTTCCTGCTCAGTGGAAAGCTTGTTTCTCCTTTCTCCTCTGCCTCTTTCTCTGTCTCTCAAGAATAAATATATAAAATCTCTTCTTTTTGAAAAGGAGAATGATTCCAGTTATACAAAATGCAAACAAAAATAAAGGAAATATATATTATCTCTGAATTATAAAAATGTGGGTGACTTTTTTATATTATTTGTACTTTTTAAAATTAATTTATTTTCAGAGTAATGGAATTCATTGTTTATGCACCACATCCAGTGCTCCATGCCATATGTGCCCTCCATAATACCCACCACCTGGCTCCCCCAACCTCCCACCCCCCACCTCTTCAAAACCCTCAGGTTGTTTTTCAGAGTCTATAATCTATCATGGTTCATCTCCCCTTCCAATTTCCTTCAACTCCCTTCTCCTCTCCATCTCCCCTTGTCTTCCATGCTATTTGTTATGCTCCACAAATAAGTGAAACCATATGATAATTGACTCTCTCTGCTTGACTTATTTCACTCAACATAATATCTTCCAGTCTCATCCATGTTGCTACAAAAGTTGGGTATTCATCCTTTCTGATGGAGGCATAATACTCCATAGTGTATATGGACCACATCTTCCTTATCCATTCATCCGTTGAAGGACATCTTGGTTCTTTCCACAGTTTGGCGACCGTGGCCATTGCTGCTATAAACATTGGGGAAGAGCCTGCCCTTCTTTTCACTACATCTGTATCTTTGGGGTAAATACCCAGTAGTGCAATTGCAGGGTCATAGGGAAGCTCTTTTTTAAATTTCTTAAGGAATCTCCACACTGTTCTCCAAAGTGGCTGCACCAACTTGCATTCCCACCAACAGTGTAAGAGGATTCCCCTTTCTCCACATCCTCTCCAACACATGTTGTTTCCTGTCTTGCTAATTTCTGCCATTCTAACTGGTGTAAGGTGGTATCTCAATGTGGTTTTAATTTGAATTGCCATGATTGCTAGTAATGATGAACATTTTTTCATGTGTCTGATAGTCATTGGCATGTCTTCATTGGAGAAGTGTCTGTTCATGTCTTTTGCCTATTTTTTGACATGGTTATCTGTTTTGTGTGTGTTGAGTTTGAGAAGATCTTTATAGATCCTGGATTTCAACCTTTTGTCTGTACTGTCATTTGCAAATATCTTCTCCCATTCCGTGGGTTGCCTCTTTGTTTTGTTGACTGTTTCCTTTGCTGTGCAGAAGCTTGTTGATCTTGATGAAGTCCCAAAAGTTCATTTTCACTTTTGTTTCCTTTGCCTTTGGAGACATATCTTGAAAGAAGTTGCTATGGCTGATATTGAAGAGGTTACTGCCTGTGTTCTCCTCTAGGATTCTGATGGATTCCTGTATGTTGTTGAGGTCTTTTATCCATTTTGAGTTTACTTTTGTGTACGGTGTAAGAGAATGGTCGAGTTTCATTCTTCTACATATAGCTGTCCAATTTTCCCAGCACCATTTATTTAAGAGACTGTCTTTTTTCCACTGTATATTTTTTCCTGCTTTGTAAAAGATTATTTGACCGTAGAGTTGAGGGTCCATATCTGGGCTCTCTATTATTTGTATCTTACTAGTTTTCTATAATAGTATAATCAGAAAAAGGAGATAATTTAAACAAGAGAAAGATACTATGAAAATGTCTAAATTTCTCATTATCTTTTACTCTTCTTAGTTCCTACAGGAAAAATTTTCAGTTTAATATTAAAGTATATCTACAGATGTTACTTCAACATATTCATTATCTAGGCTTTTCCATCGCTAGGCAAAAATCCTGATTTTTTAAAAGAGCAAGAGACTCAATATCTCAGAGCATATTGTGATGAACTTCTTGTCCATCTTGAGGAAAATTCCAGGAAAAAAAATTTCATTGTTAGAGAACGAGAGTAGGTGACTGTTGGAGGCTGGCATAAGTAACACAAAAGTAATGTAGGAGTAACACTATTTCCTTTTATATCCAAGTCAACAGAATGGTAAAGAAAGAGGATGTTTTAAATCTTATCTATCTTGATCCCCTCCCCCAGAAATACATTTCATGTCATTTTGATTGAAATATTTAAAATATCCAGAACTGTGGCTTGAATGATATTATAATTGGTAATGATCAGTCAAAATCCCAGTAGGAATGAAATGTTCATATAGGTTAATTGAAGAGCATTTAATAAAGGGACAGTTGCAAAGTTGGAGCATGTGTGGGGAAACTGACATGGGATGGGATTAGAAATAATGGAAAATTGTTACTGCCAGGGGTCTGCAAGTGTGAAGGGAAGGAGAAGATACCAGGAGGCAGAGAGTGGTCCTCTACGGAGGTCTGACAGAAGCTGTGGGTTTAATAAAGAAACAGAGTCAAATAGCAACCTGGCCAAAGGGGTTACTTCAAGTACAAAAGGGGTTACTCACTTTTTACTTCTGGATTTCACCTGGTGTCTGACAAGGAGAGTCTGAGAGGCCAGGGAGCCTGCCCATGCTGGTCAGCCTTCCAGAAAGTAGATCCACAAATGCACATGGAAAATATTAGTGATAAACCTAAGTAGATCCTTGGTGGGTTGAAGGATGGGAGAGAATGTGATGTGGTTGATGGTTTAGGAATCCTTTTATGGCTTTGCATCATTCAACATTTCACCAGCAATTTGAAGACAGAGTGGATACATGTAACAAATTTAAAGAAGTCACAAAACTAGAGAATATAGGAAATATCAGATGACAGACTCAGCAGTGAAAAGAATGATGTTCTTAATCCAATATGAAATATTTAATAAATATAAATGAAAGGCCAGTATTTGAGTTAAAAACATCAAATGTCCCTATAATTGTGGGAGAGAAATGACTAAGTGATATCGCTTATCATTAAGATTTTTTAATTGACAAGAAATGTAATCAACTGATACGTAAAAAATCAGTCATGTGAAAAGACTATCACCAAAAAGCTAATGTGATTTTAGTCTGAATTAGAATCAAAGTGTCCAGAAAGAGGGGTGAAATTCTCACTCTATTCTATGCTGAATGGACTGTAATGATCAAATGAGTTATGTGCAGGACAATTAGGACCAGAGTGGTAAATATTTAACCTGGAGAATGAGACTCTGGACAGGAAAGGAAGTAGGGGAGCAGATTCTAGGGTGAGTTTCCAAATGTCTGAAGGACTCCCCTATAAACAGTGATAGGACTTTCTTCCAGCTCTGGGGGCAGAAGGTCATAGGCACAGGGAGCAGAGATCAGATTACATGAAGGATGATCATCTCCAGAAACCGTGCCACCTGAAAATCACATAGATCTACCTTTGGGTAGGTAAATTCTTTATCCTATTCAAACAAAGGCTGAGTGACCATTTACCAGACGTACTACTAAGGGGAGCTGGGTTGTGGAGAACTGTGTTCTCTGTTGGCCTGGAGGTGAGATCCCACCACACCTGAATCCACAGGGTGTGTTGAGTTTGAGGAGTTCATTATAGATCCTGGATATCAACCTTTTGTCTGTACTGTCATTTGCAAATATCTTCTCCTGGAACTTCCCTATTTTCATCTGAAACTGGCTCCTGTACTCAGAGGGCGGGGGAGACTGAAGAAAGATGAAGGCCACTTTCAGTTGCTAGCCAGCCCATTTTAATGAGCAATTTCTAGTAAATCGTCCCTGTCCCTGTCTTCTCTATTTGTTATGTTTCATTACTTTAAATTTGGAGAGTTTTTAATGCTTTTTTTTTTTTTTTGGTTTGTTTGTTAATACAGACTTCCGTTTGAGGTTTTATAGAAAAATTTATTAGATTTCGTTCCCAGGTCCATGAAATTGTTCTCAAATCACAGCACACATATTGCAATGAACCTTTTTTTCCAAAGCCATTTTTGATGTTACTTAGAAAAAATGATGTTAGGGAAATCCTATGAATAGTACAAGAATCTTTCCCTCCATTTTAAGAGTAGATATATGTTTTCAGCCTTTAAAGGCCTTGAAATTCTGAGAAAGCCACTATTATTTAGTAGAAATAAGGGAGAATAATCTACATCCATCATTCTTGTTATTTCACACACCCATATTTCAGTGAGTTGAGCAGATATGAGGATTTTTTTTCATTCATAATATATTTATTCTAGATTTAAACTCTGTATGCTAATACTGAAGGTGTTTACTAGGATAATGTGAATTCTTTTTAAAAATAAGATTTACTTTAAAGACTCTTGAGTAAATAAATTAGCTGATAGTTTCAATCAATTGGTATTTCTGGACACATTCAGAGTTCATTTTCAGATCATTGTAATCTTCTTTCTTTGCTCTACATCTGAAATTATCTAGAGCTGTTACTAAATTTCATGGCTGTAAGAACAGTGAGAACTACTGTTAAAAAGACCCGTATTATGAATTTAATCTTGATATTGGTCAGTTAACATTGTGCAGAGTGTGACTAAATTATGTAGACCTGTACTTCTAGCTCTGTTTTCTCCTCTTAAAACCATGATGTGAAGAAGTTTGTTCTCTGTTTGCACTTCCGCATCTATTATTTACCCTTATCCACACTGCTCCGTGCCCTCGGAGGCTCCCTTCGGTAGTCTGGGCACATAAGCTCCCTGTTTCCTTGGTCTGCTTGAATTTGGCTAGTATAAAATACTAGCAAAAGATGGAAGAGACATAAAGAGAAAGAGAGAAAGAGAGATATTTCCCCCCATCTCTACCTGGTGGATCATAAATTGGCATTGTGTGTGTGTGTGTTTCTATACTGAAAGTCATAGCCCTTGTAAGGAGCCCTCTTATTATATCCACAGATTTTTCTCTGAGTCCTGGCAACTGCCCCTTTTCTTAGTCTTTTCATACCAATTGGTGCTCATCTCTGTGCCATTTGTGAACTTGGGGGTGTGCACTCTGGCCACTAGTGTGTCAGTAGTCCCTTCACTAAACTTTCCTGAATTGCTCCATTCAAATGTGCCATATCCTTTCAGGACCCTGCCAATACAGGCAATTCAGCATTTGCCCAAGCTTGTATCAGATGTCTATCCAGGTCCAATTTACCCACATAGTGTGATGACTGCTGAAGTGTGTGGAATAAGCTTCTCAGAGAAAAGGGGCTGTGGTTGTGTTGACAGCCCTAAAATAAGTCTAATAGGCGATCACTCAGTTTTTAGGTCCTTCCTGCTTAAAGCTATGGAGTGTCAAACATTCTTTGGCACCAAGTTTTAATAATCAAAGAATCTACTTGTTACTACTGTAAAAGACAGCCAGTTGCAGAGGTCAGAAATTTGTAGAAGAACCCACAATACTTGATTTATAGTCTTAGCTTTGCGACCAACAAGCTGTATGATTTCAGACATGTTAATTTTCCTTTTTGAGTCTCAGTTCTTTCTGTAAATTAATGTTTTGTACCAGATGTTTTATAAGATCTCTTCTGTTTCCATTGGTTTATCTCAATTTATATTATTCATTGTATTATGTTATAATTACACATGTATTTTATTATATATTACATTATATTATATACATAAAATTTTCCATTTGATTTTTGTTGGAATAATAAGAGTATCATAGACCAAAATTAGACAATGAATTTTAGGTGTTTTTATTTGCCCTTGCTCATATTACATAACATAGAAATGACTGAGAGAGGAAAATATGCAAGACTCAAAATAACCTGGAATCTATTAGAAAAACTAAAGAAACTACTCTAATACAATTATAAAAATATCATTAAAAAATATTACCTCTCTATTCTGTTCCATTGATCTATGTGTCTGTTTTTGTGCCAGTACCATGCTGTCTTGATGATGACAGCTTTGTAATAGAGCTTGAAGTCCGGAATTGTGATGCCACCAACTTTGGCTTTCTTTTTCAATATCCCTTTGGCTATTCAAGGTCTTTTCTGGTTCCATATAAATTTTAGAATTATTTGTTCCATTTCTTTGAAAAAGATGGATAGTACTTTGATAGGAATTGCATTAAATGTGTAGATTGCTTTAGGTAGCATAGACATTTTCACAATATTTATTCTTCCAATCCAGGAGCATGCTTAGTGAAATAAGTCAAGCAGAGAAAGACAACTATCATATGATCTCCCTGATATGAGGAAGTGGTGATGCAACATGGGGGCTTAAGTGGGTAGGAGAAGAATCAATGAAACAAGATGGGATTGGGAGGGAGACAAACCATAAGTGACTCTTAATCCCACAAAACAAACTGAGGGTTGCTGGGGGGAGGGGGGTTGGGACAAGGGGGGTGGGGTTATGGACATTGGGGAAGGTATGTGCTTTGGTGAGTGCTGTGAAGTGTGTAAACCTGGCGATTCACAGACCTGTACCCCTGGGGATAAAAATATATGTTTATAAAAAATAAAAAAATTAAAAAAATATATTACCTCTCTTTCCATAATCAAAGAAATTTTAAATTACTGTCATGTATAACAGCATATAGGAAATTTCTAATTGCATAAATTGAATAAAAATTATGCACATTATTTCTATCATACCTATTTGTAAAGAATTAAAATTTCACTGTATTTGAAAGGACTATTTTCATTTTTTAAATTAAAAATTAAATTAATGAATGTATTATTATCTTATTTAGAAGTCAATTAGAACTTTTCAGAGAGCAAATCTAACAGTTGAGACCTGAAAAGATGTTGATTCTCATCTTTTGTTCTTTGACTAAGTGCTTAGAAAAGCTTGGTGCTTAATTTTTTTCACTTAAAAATACTTATAGGGAAGGAATAACATTTTCTTGGAATATTTATAAGCTATGTTTGTCCATATATTTATTGCAGACTCTCTACTTCCAGTTAGTTACTGGAGATGGGACATCCCACCGTAACAATGAGAACAACCAATTTAAACTACATAATTATGGTTGCAAAAAATATGCACCCGAATGTTTATGGCAGCAATGTCCACAATAGCCAAACTATGGAAAGAACCTAGTAGTCCATCAGCAGATGAATGGATATAGAAGATGTGGTATCTATATACAGTGGAATACTTTGCAGCCATCAAAAAACCAAAATCTTGCCATTTGCAATGATGTGGATGGAACTAAAGGGTACTATGCTGAGTTAAATAAATCAGTCAGGAAAGACAATTATTATATGATCTCTCTGATATGAGGAATTTGAGAGGCAGAACCAGAGGTCGTGGAGGGTAGGGAGGGAAAAAATGAAACAAGATGGGATTGGGAGGGAGACAAACCATAAGAGACTCTTAATCTCAGGAAACAAACTGAGGGTTGATGGAAGGTGGGAGGGATGGTGTGACTTGGTTATGGACACTGGGGAGGATATGTGCAATGGCGAGTGCTGTGAAATGTGTAAGACTGATCATTCACAGACCTGTACCCCTGAAGCAAGTAATACATTATATGTTAATAAAAAATTTTAAAAAGAAAAGAAAGACAGCATATCTAGAGCATTTAAAACAATGTTCAGTACAGAGTAATCAGTACTGCTACTACTAGATCAGCTACTATTACTTCTGATGATGATGGTGATGATGATGATATTATTGGTAGCATTCAATAAAATTGCTGAATGAATGAATAAGTGAATATTAAAAAAAAAAAAAAAACCTCCTCCAATGATTTAAGGACTCAGAGAAACCTAAGTGACCTAAATTTTACAAGATATAAGCCCTTTCTGGGGAAAAAGAGGCCTATGAATGTTTTCTTTCCTAGCATAGCAGCAATAGAAGGCAAAGGAGAAACCAGACCAAACTTGTATGTGGGTTCATGTTATGGATTAGAAGCTGTAGCCACAGAGCAACCTCCATCTACCCATCATGGACCTTCAGCAAGTATGTGAAGAAACTAAGGCTGGTTTCAGGATAAAAGAGATGAGGGCCATCTATATGAGGAATCTCTTAGAGTCACTGAAGTGCCTTATTGGTCTGAATCCCTTTATAGACTCCAGCGGTTATTTGAAGGAAACGTTAAACTGGTAAATCAATGGCGAGTTAAGGCTTAAAAGTGTATAAAAATAACACAGTAAATATTCAAAATGGAACTCCAGATACAGAATACATAGATGAGTTTCTGTCTAGTTTTCTTTTTTCCCCCTAGGGGATGAAGGGGGTTTCTCCGGGCTCTGTACATAGTTCCTATATACACGGACACGCATGGCTTTCAGATTGGGGTGTGTCTGTGGGGGCTGAGAGCAGGGTCTGCTCCTGGGACTCTCCTCCCTGAGGATCCCTTACCTTCTGTTCCTAGCTTTAGGAATTAAAGGTTGTGCCCCATTTGATCTTTTATGGTTATGGCTCTTATAAGCACATGCTCAGCCATAGTTACCAGAATGTGTACCCTATGCCAGAAAGGCTGTGCTGAGAGGCTGTAATAGGGATCTCAACTAATTTCTTAAGCAACTCTAGGCTTAAAACCTTATATTGCTTAACCTAACTCCTTTAGAAGAATTTCACTAAATGTCGGCTATTATTATAGTAGCTAAATTAGCAGGACAGAGTCTGAGGGAGAAATAAATCTGTAGGTTCCATTACTAATCTTTGGGTAAGAAATTAGCTAAAGAAAAGAAAAAACTGTAAACTTGCCTGTCATGTGGATGGTTTGCTAAAAGAAATGATAGCAAGAGATTTTTGTATTCATTTTATTCTTTAACTGGAAAAAACCAAAGTGCTGATTCTGTGTGAACTTAAGAATTAGATCATGGTATATAATGTTTCCTGAATGGCTCTAGTAATATGCGACTGCATAGATGGATTTTCTTTCTGTGATAATATTTAGACCATTGATTAAGCAAGAATGGACTCCCGTAGGTTGAAAGGGGAATATATGGGAAGACCCTGAAAAGCTGGGGTCCCTGAGCCCCTAAATTTTGATGAATCTTCTTTGTCAGTAGAAGAGATCTGACCCTCAGAGGAAATGGTTTCCCTATCTCCATTAATAATGGCTTCTCCACCCAGTGGGATCTCTGCCCACAGTGGTATTGGCCTTTCTACCTCCATCTGAGGAAATTAACCCTGTACTGCCTGAAGAAACAGTAATGGCCTCCCCTGAGGCAGTTGCCATGCAAGACAAGGCAGATTTCCCTCAGGACACCATCATCCTTCTTTGCTTCTATACCTATAACTAGACTGAAGTCCTATCAGACCCTAAAGGTAAACTGCCAAGTGTGGTCTATGAGAAGTTGTGCTACACTCCAAAATAACTACCTGAATTTTCTACCTTATACAAGCAGAAATCTAGGGAACATATGTGGGAATGGATACCAAGAGTGTGAAGTAATGATGAAAGGAAAATGAAGTTGCATCAGGCTGAGTTTATTGATATGAGCTCAATAAACAGAGATTCTGCATTAACATTGGAGCTTGAGAAGTTATAAAGGGCTTTAACAGATTGTTTAGTTGGTTGGCTGCAACATGGACCAAGAGATGGCCCACTGTGAGCAATTTGGAAATGCCTGACCTCTATTGGTTTAATGTAAAGGAAGAGATTCAGAAGCTTAGGGAGATTGAAATGTTAGAGTGGACTTCTCATTTAAGACTTGCCCACCTATCCTGGGAGGGTCCAGAAGACCTATCTTTCACCCATACTTCAAATGAATTTGCAAGGGGAGCCCCAGCATCCTTGAAGTGCTCTGTGCTTGCTTTCCTCTCTAGGCCAGACCTCACAATGAGAACCATAGTGATTCAATTGGAAAACCTAGATTCAGTGCAGTAATTGGATCCTGAGGTGGCAGAGGCCAGTGGTGGCACTCAATGGCCAAAGGCAAGGTGGCTTGGTTTCCATAATGGGTACTAAAGTCAAATCAATCAGAACAATCAGAATAGCCTAGTTCATGAAGACCCATGATACTGGCTATTCAAGGTATTCCTAGAAATGAAATATATAGTAAATATACTAAATTCTTACATAATTTGTATGAGCATAAATTTTCTAGGTCAAATGAAAAAAATCTAACTCAAATTATTAAAACAGAGGCATATTCCCTCAATAATTCTCAAACTCGATCCAGTTTACAGACTCAGAATGAAGAAAAAATGAAGAAAAAGCTGAGTCCATTTAAGGAAGATGCACACTTTTCATCTTTCTCCCAATTTTCCCAAAGGAAACTATAGCCAAGTTCCCAAAGGGAACTTCCCCTCCAAAGGGACCTATAGCCTTTATCAGAGCAACTGAATATTGTGGAAAAAGAGATTATCAGACCTTTCAGGGACTATTGGATACTGGTTCTAAACTGATACCGATTCCAAGAGAACCTAAATGTCACTGTGCCCCTCCAGTATCAGAGTAAGGGCTTATGGAGGTTAGGTGATCAATGGGGTTTTAGTTCCGGTCTCTCTCACAATGGGTTCAGCGGGTCTCCAAATCTACCCTGTGGTTATTTCCCCAGTTCCAGAATGCATAATTGGAATAGACATACAGCAGTCAGAATCCCCATATTGGTTCTCTAACCTGAGAAGTGAAGGCTATTATAGTGGGAATGGCCAATTGGAAGGCATTAGAACCAACTTTACCTGGGAAAATAGCAAATGAAAAGCAGTACCATGTTCCTGGAGGGATTTCAGAGATTAATGTCACAATCAAGGCTTTGAAAGACATGGAGATGGCAATGCCCACACATCCCCATTCAACTTTCCTATTTGTCCTGTAAAGAAGACAGACAGATCTTAGAGAATGACAGTGGATTGAATCAATAAGAAAAAGCTTAACATTACATAAATACAAAAAATGTGTCAGTAGAAATAGAGGCACAAATTATAAACAGGCATTTCACCGAAAAAGAAGAGTGCTTAATGAACATACAAAAATGTATGAGGGGCGCCTGGGTGGCTCAGTGGGTTAAAGCCTCTGCCTTCGGCTCAGGTCATGATCTCAGGGGCCTGGGATCGAGCCCCGCATCGGGCTGTCTGCACAGTGGGGAGCCTACTTCCTCCTCTCTCTCTGCCTGCTTCTCTGCCTACTTGTGATCTCTCTCTTAAAAAATATATATATATATATATATATATATATATATATATATGAATAGTTAATAGGAAAATAAAAATCAAAATAATGAGACACCATTCCCTAAGATTCCATTAGATCAAATTATAGTCTGAAAATACCAAGTTTGGCAAAGCTGTGGTATAGCAGGAACTCTTACCTACTTTTTTTTTTTTTTAAGATTTTATTTATTTATTTGACAGATAGAAATCACAAGTAGGCAGAAAGGCAGGCAGAGAGAGAGGAGGAAGCAAGCTCCCTGCTGAGTAGAGAGCTGGATGTGGGGCTTGATCCCAGCACCCAGGGATCATGACCTGAGCCGAATGCAGAAGCTTTAACCCACTGAGCCACCCAGATGCCCCATACCAACCAGCTGCTATGTGGGATACTTCCAAGTACTCTAGAAAAGGGAAAAGAATGTAGCATACATTGTATATACATTGCATATATCAGAAGGGAGCGCACATATGAGGCTTCAAAGATACTGGATATATTCGATTTTTTAAAGAGATTTATTTATTTATTTATTTGAGAGAGAGAGAAACTCTCAAGCGGACTCCACACTGAGTGCAGAGCCCAACTTCACCCTCACAGCTCTAAGATCATGACCTGAGCCAAAACCGAGAGTGGCATAGTCAACTGACTCAACCACCGAGGAGACCCAATATATTCTGTTTTTGTTTAAGCTGGTTGGTGGTAGATGGATATTGTATTGTATTGTATTGTATTGTATCGTATTTTTATTCTTTAGAAACATATATCTTAGTCTGCTTGGGGCTGCTGTAACAAAATTTCCAAAGATGAGATGGCTTAAACAATAGATATTCTTACAGTTCTGGAGGCTGCAATTCTGAGATGAGGGTGTTGGCCAGTTTAATTCCTAATGAGAATCTTCCTGCTGGTTTGAATATGGTGGCCTGCTACTATATCCTCATATGGCAGGGCAAGAAGCCATCTCTCTCATGTCTCTTCTTACAAATGCACTAATACTGTTCATAAAGGCTCCACCCTCATTACCTAAGTACTCCCTAGAGGCCCCACCTCTTTTCTCTGACCTGTTCTATGGTTCAATGTGGTTTAATAGATATCCCATATTATAAAGCGTCTGAGAAGGTAACCTAGAGGACGTTTGGCATCGGCCCTCTGATATACGTGATAAGAAAGAAAAGAGTTCTCAGGTGGCACATAAGGTGCAGCCACTCCTTCCAGCTGTTTGTGAAGCTTTATACACCATTAGCTGAGATGAAAAAGAGTGCAGAGTGAAGCAGGAGCTATGCAGCTATCAGAGCCTTTGAGTCTCAGTGGGTCCTTGCAGAGCTGGGATCTGGATGGTCCTCTTGCCAAGAACGCATCCCCAGAAAGCAACAGTAATCTTTGGCTGGAGTCACCCAATATGTGGACCTGGGCCAAAGAATTTTGGAACACTGGAAAAAAATTTTAAAAAATTAAAAAGAAAAGAAAAGAAAAGAAATGTCTTAGTTAAAGTGAAAAAGAAGTGCGGTCCAACAGGAAAATGAAGTTTGTTAAAAGACAGAAAAGAATAGAAATGATCTCTATTCTCTGTTCCACTAACTGGTTAGAGTGTAGAACCACAGATTCATGAACATTCTGTCATTTCACCAGAGAGAACTAAAAGTAAATACGTAACCTTCACTGATTGTACTGTCTGCAGAGGCAAAGTGGAGTGAGAGATTATGATACTTATCTAGGCAACGAAGGTCATTCCACCACTCTGAGTAAGGGGCACCTGGTTGGACATCTATCTTCAGCTCAGTTCATGATCCCAGGGTCCTGGGATTGAGTCCCACATTGGACTCCTTGCTCATTGGGGGACCTGTTTCTCCCTCTGTCCCTCTCCCAGTTCCTGTGAGCTCCCTCGCTTGCTCTCTCTTTCACATGCTCTCTTGCTCTCAAATTAAGTCAGTCAGTCAATAAATAAATAAAAAAAATCTTAAATTTTTTTTAAAGATTTTATTAATTTATTTGACAGAGAGAGATCACAAGTAGGCAAAGAGGTAGGCAGAGAGAGAGAGAGAGCAGGGGAAGCAGGCTCCCTGCTGAACAGAGTGTCTGATGCAGGACCTGATCCCAGGACCCTGAGACCATGACCTGAGCCGAAGGCAGAGGCTTTAACCCACTGAGTCATCCAGGAACCCTTCACTCCCCCCCAAAAAATCTTTTAAAACAGTCTGTACTCTGTACAAATGTTATCTATATTTCATCTATGGTAATTGCATAAATTGTGAAACAGTGTGACCTTATGAAAAATAGATTTAAAACTCCAACTTTAAACACTTGCTAGATTATGTGACTTTGTCCCAGGATGCTTCCAGTAACAAATGAATATAAAAAATAATAATAGTGTGTTAAACCATTGCATCTCAAACATTAGTGTGCTTATGGATCACCTAGAAACTTGTTAAAATGCAGATTTTGCTTCAGTAGGTCTGGAGTGGGGCCTAAAATTCCGTATTGCCAACAATATCTCAAGTGATGATGATGATTCTTGCACACATACCACACTTTGAGTAGCAAAGGCTGAAATATTAAGTATGTTTATGATGTCAGTTCAAAGATGTCATAAGGACCTGAGTTAGTTACTTTTGCTTGCCATCTTAGAATGGCAGTGACAACTTTTGATTGCAGAATGGCTTTAGCAGGTTCCCTACCAACTTCCCCAATTTCAATTTCCAGAGGCATTTTCTCCTTAGCCTTCAGCTGACTTCCCTTCCTATTTTACGAGCCAGAATTGTACGACCAGTTCATTCCAAATCTCATAACTAGCAAAAGGAATGGAGTTACCTCGTTGTAGTCTTCAACTAATCAAGAGATTCCCCTCTTTCTGCTACCACCCCTAGTCTGGGGAAGGAATTGGTCTTCTCCAAAAGAAGACTAGATAATGGGTAGATAATCTATAGTGTCTGCTACAGGCCTTCAGCAAGTTACATTAAATGAAAATGCCCAACAGAGTAACATGGTGGACTGAGATTGCTGGTTTGATAAAAATAATCCCTCATAGGTTGTATCTTGAGTAATGAAATGAAAGCAGAACCCTCAAAAAATTAAGGAGTAAAATCATTTAGCATGATAAAGTAAAATCTACTTATGTCTGGGTCCAAGATGCCCAGACTCTGTATGTTATGATTGACACCTGTTATTTTGACACCCAGAATCCTTTTGCCTTTCTTCTATATGCACAGGTGATTTCCTGAGGGAGACCATTTCTCCACCACTCTCAACTCCAGAATGTGACCTTGGCTAAGGTAGCCATGATTTTCATCCCCTTGGTCACAGTCACTGGTTTAGGGATTGGCTTAAGACCTAACTTAGGCTGAACAGGTTCAAAAAGATTTGTTTTAGGGATTTTGGTTTCACCGTATGGGAAATAATTCTCCCTTACATGTTTTTTGGCACAAAAAAACAAAAGAATTAAGTCATTAGAAACCCCAAAACACCCCAAACTAATTTTAATAATCAAAGTCTATATAAGCCCATACTATATACTTTTTTTTAATATAATTTTTTTTATTTTTTATAAACATATATTTTTATCCCCAGGGGTACAGGAGACAAACCATAAGCCCATACTATATACTTAAAAATATTTGTTGAATTGCCATGTCATGAACTAATATTCAATATTAAGTAAACTTAAGTATATGGATAGTCAATGACCTAATACTTCCACGTATATACCCGAGAGAAATTCTCACACAAGTAGACATGCACAAAAATATTCATTACATCATTGCTGGTGGTAGCAAGAATTGGTAGCAATCTAGGGAATCAACAAATAGGGAAATTCATCAGGAAAATATCAAGTGAGTATATAATACAATGTTATCTCTGAATCAGCCATGAAAACCATGCTAAATGAAAAAAGAGTCAGAATGGGAATGCAAAAACCAACCAATCAAACAAACAAGAAAGAATGGGACTATAGTACACCACCACTTAAATAAAATATTTAAACATATCTGTGGCAGCCATAGAGGTATGTCACTTGGATTGCCCTTCAAGAGAGAACCTGCCATTCAGTTTCTGAAAGTGCAGTTGGCTGATTGGAGATTTCAGAGTACCCCTCAGCTTTTAAACTGAGGCTACATTCTCTTAGGGATGTCCCCAAAGCCTGGTGACAATACTAGGGACCTGGCAATACTAGGGACCCACAAGGTGGGGCTCTATTAATGGGCAATCTTTGCTCTGAAGTTTCCCTTGGAGTTGGCCAAGAGTTTTTCAAGGCACCCTTACTTGAAGTGCTCCCTTCTCTCATATTACTCTGCCTTCACTTCTTTCATTGATGTTAGTGGTGGAAAAAGCTCCAAGATAGAGTTTATGAAAAGCCACGATAGGAGAATTACAGTGCAAATCCTCGATTTTCTAAAGTAAGGTCCTGTCATCTGTAGTCAAATATAGTCAGCCTTTTGAAAATTAGCTTTTAGAATGCTACAGTTCCTTGATAAAGATGGAACATTTGGCCACATCAAGTGGACATGCACTTGGAAATGCACATCACTAACTAGGTTCTATTAAAGTCACTATGTTGTAAAGTTAGCTAAGTCCAGGAGTAAACGATTGTGAAATGAAAAGGATACATCTAGAGTCAAACCCTAGTAGAACTAGATGATATGAGTAACTACATGAACAGTTAGTCCAGAAAACTGTATTATCTACCACTGTTGCATGAGCTCCCCATCACCTATGGCTATATAGGAGGATCCTCCTGTAAAGCCACCCAAAGAAAGGAAAAAGTCCAAATTTGGTTTATGGATGCATAGTCTTCCTATGTGGATGCTACCTAAAAATGGAATGGCAGCTGCATTATAGTCACTCAAGGGTAGCCTTAAAAAATAATGGTAAGAGAAAATTTTACAAACTGATAGATTTTGGGTGATGCACAACTCATTGTGAACAAAGACAAGTGACCCAAGATTATATATATATTATATATATATATATATGTTCACAGGCAGGGATGAATAGCTGGCTGGATGGTCAGTTGCTTTGATGTATAGTGGAAGATCTGAGACAGTCTGAAATAGAGGTATGGTTGGTTTAGTTAGAGATTTCTGGAGTGGATGAGCATATGAGAGTAAAGATCTTTGTATCATATGTAAACACATGCAGAAATCATCTACCTTGGCAGAAGCACTAAACAACTAACTAGAGAAAATTACTTGGCCAGAAGACGTGGGCAATTTTGCCATTGGTGATCCCAGAAATGGCATCATGAGCACAGGAATAGAGGCGCCACCATGTCTAGTAATTGGTACTTTTGAGTGTCCCAACCTGCCTGCAACAGAGACCAAAAGTGGGTCCCTCATATGGTATTAGCCCTCAACAGGACAATGGGCCACTTTTTGGCTAGTTGCCTACATCAGACCCCTTTCATCCCTCTTCATTCCCCTTCCCTTTCATGGGTGTCAAATCTAAATCATACTCTAAAGGTTTTACCTGCCCAATTCTCCCCTCACCCCCTTAAATAGGCATTACTTCTTGATAGAGTCTTAACTCTCCAGTCTCCATCTTAATTAATATATGTTCTCCAGATGACCCAACTGACACAATATCCAAAATAATACTGTATGTTGTCCATAGATATATTTATATGTAAATAATTTTTGAAGCACATTAAATACATCAGAATTGGTGTTTACAGGGAGGTGAGGGGAATGTGATAAATGGGGCCAAATAAAAGGAAACAACAAATATTTTAAGAGGAGCCAAGATTAGATGGAGAATTATGTGCCATAAACTGAGAAATATGTCTGATTGTGTCAATCCAGTTAATTCTTCTGACGTCTACAGGGCAAAATTTATAACTTACATTTCTTGTTTTTCTCCTGAGGGTCCAAGATTTTCAGCCTATATTCTGCTTCTGATTGGGCAGTGATAGACTCAGTAATGGGCTGACTTTTGTCAAGCAACGTCTCACTTTTCTCCAAAAGAAGAAAGAATATTCTTAAGTCTAGTTACCATAACTTTCCCAAATGGGTTGCAGGATGCCTGAATGTGGGATATATTCTATAATATTTCCTAATTTTCTGTTCCCAAAAGAATGTTCAACAGTCCTAAATGTGGAGCTAAGCTCTGGTGGGTTTTGATTTTTGTTTTTTCTTGAATACCATCCCCAGCACCTAGCCACCCCACCACCTTACTTCACACCCCTCCTTCAACAGTAAACTTCTTGTATCTTTACTGCCTGATTTTGGCTATTTCTATTTGTCACAAACTGGGAGATTGCTGTTCTTGGATCTGTAGAGACCTCTCTCTTTTCATACATATTTCATTGCTCTACAAAGTCTCAGAGTGGAACTTTCTTTCTACAGGGATCTCCTATTGCATTATCCTTAAGGATGATTTAGATTGTCCTTTATTTCTCCTAGACTGAGTGTACTCTGACTTCAGGTCACAAATTTCTCTCGTCTCTTCCCAGTTCCTTCTTCCTAACCTCTTGCTCATTAAAAGGGAGCCAAAAAGACTAAGAAATTAAGAGAATTATTCAAACTTACCTGCAAAACAAGGAATTCCCTGAGCTTTCTGTATTGTTTCCTGTGGTGAAGAAGTGTGATGCCCCCTGGACAGTGGTACATTGGAAGCCAGTGGATTCTGTTCTAAGTTCTTACTTCCCAGGGTAGCTGTGGCTACAAATGTTATTGCTGATTTGTCTGAGTTTTTGAACAAGAACATTGACCTTTAGAAAGTTAGGGCCTCTCTTAGATGCTTCTCTGGGAAGAACTTTGGGTAACATTATATTAATACTCTTAGCTCAACCTAACTTGGGGAGATAACTCTGTAACCACCAGAGTCATAAAATTCAATTCCACTTTACATAATTCTCCACAGCACATGTGGGATACATGAAGTTCATGTGGCTTGGCACTCTCAGCCATACCTAAGGAATGACTACTCAAAGCATTCATACTTGTCTCTTCTTTTTTTCTTTCCCAAGAGTAAGTTATAAAACTACTTCCTGTCTGGGGTGCCTAAGTGGCTCACTTTGTTAAGCATCTGACTCTAATTTTGGCTCAGGTCATGATCTCAGGGTTGTGGGATTGAGCCCTCCTCAGGCTCTGTGCTCAGTGAGATGTCTACTAGAGATTCTCTCTCTCCCTCTCCTTCTGACTCTCCCCCAACTCTGTTCAGATGTGTGATCTCTAAATAAATAAATAAATACAACCTTGAAAAAAGACTTTCTATCAATCACCTGAGTTCTGCATTCAACTCAATACCTTAATAATAATAAAAGTTTTTATATTCTCAAATTTAAGACAGAATTTTATAGCATTTCAGATTTTTTGAAGTATTTTATAATGGATATCTGGATTTGATACGGTAGTGTGAGTTTTCTTCCCCCAATCTGTCATATAGCTTATAATTGCTAGCACTTGGGGTCCAAGAAAATGCAATATTTTTGCTCAGTTTTCTATGCATGCCATGAAATAATATGACCCTAATGGCCAGGGAAAGCCATCCCAGTGAGAAAAGATCCCTAAGAGGTGTGACTCAAGGTAGAGACACTGGAGAGAACTTCATATTCCAAAACAGCAACTATAGTATCATTTCTTAGGATTATGATGGTTTCCAGTCTACAGCCATACCACCCTGAACATGCCCAATCTCATCTAATCTCGGAAGCTAAGCTGGGTTGGGCCTGGTTAGTACTTGGATGGGAGGATTATGATGGTTACCTTCTAAACAGAAAGCATTCTCCAGGTAGACCTGGGGAGCTTATTAAAAAGTACAAAGACATTACCATCAGAGATTTAGTTTGGATTGGTCTGTGGAGGGTTGGGGGCAAGTGTGAATATATATATATATATATATATATATATATATATATATATATATATATAAATGACAGAAAGAGACATAACAAGAGAGGGAACACAAGCAGGGATGCTACTGAGCAGGAAGCCCCATATGGGGCTCAATCCCAGGACCCTAGGATCGTGACCTGAGCCGAAGGCAGATGCTTAACAAATGAGCCACCCAGGTGCCCCAAGTATCAGTATTTTTAAAAGTTCCTCAAATAATTCTAATGTGTAGAGAAGTTGAGAACCAATGTGCTAACATCTTTGTTTCCAACAAATTCCTTCTTTAATAGATACTAATTAATACAAGACCAAGATAACTCAGGATTATATCTGATGAGTATTTTCCTCTGGAAGAGAAGTTTGCTAATAGGAGAAATGTAGTTAGAACTGGTGCTAGAAAGTACTAAAGATGTATTTCTACCCAAGAATTGTTCAAAGGGCCCCTGACTATACTTGCTGACACTTTGGTGCTGGATGTGTCAACTCAACATTAACAAATGTCTCTCTGAAGAACTTGCAATTTTATGTTAATTGACAAAAATTGGGTCATTTATAATTGGTTTTGGAATTAAAAAGAGCATAATGATTTATCTGGCTCTTAGAGTGCACAATGTTGATGGTATGCCTAGATTCCCTTCCACTGGAGAAGTGCTGTTGACCCATTCCAGTGGTCCTGGTAGTCTGTCTGCCTAGCAGTAGTGGTGGACATGTGATGCAGACTGATTCCTGGTACATGTGTCAGTATTTTCCCAACCTAAATGCTCAGAAATAAAAGCACTGAGTTCTAAAATATGCATATTTTCCATTTAGGATATATCTGCCTTCCAAAATGGGTATATTGACTTACACTTTCATAAGAGGTGAATAAAACAGTTTACCTCTTCATCACTTAATATCATCAGACTTAAAAAAATTTTCTCTCCCTAGATTTTTGTCTCTCTAAATATTTATCTAAAATAAACATATGTTTATCTAGAATTTTTATTCTAAAGTGTGTAAAGTGATATCTTTAGTTGCCTTCTTGTGTATTTTTAGGGTATTTAATGAGTTTAAGCATTTTTTTCAATGTTTCTTGGACATTTTTATAGTCTTTTGTGAAATGTCTATTGGTCATTTAAATTGTGGTTTGGAATTTAAATCAACTTTTTATGAAAGGCAGTATGACTTTGAGTTTTTTATTATTTCATGAATTTTTGTTTATACCATGAGGCTTACATCAAATTAAATTTATGAAATTTTATAAATTATGAGAATTTATTCCAAGAAATTATATTATTAGATAGCCTTCATCACTGCTCTGGTTATCTTTGCAAAGAAAAATAAAGGAAACAAAATAAATGTTCAACAATCAGGAATTTGTTAATAATTTATGATAAACATATAATTATGCATCATATAATGTGATAGGAGATGATAGTCATAATATGTAGATAGGTGATTTTGAAAAAGAGTATATAATATGTTCCCTTCTTTGTAAAAGTAAGTTATGTATGTGTGTATGTATATTTATTTTCAAAAGGTCAGAAGGAAATTTAAAAACATGACAATGGCTATCTTCAAGCTAAGACCAAAGGTAATTTTTCTTTTCCTTCTTGTTGATGAACTGTATTACCCAAATTTTGTATAAAAGACCTGTATAACTTTGTAATGAGGCAAAATATAAATTTTAACTATTGATTTAGCTAAACCTTTTGCTTGGCCAAACAAAATTTGGCCATCTTAATTTATTTCTTACTGTTTGCATTTTAAATGTGACAATCATGCCTTTTTACTGCAATTGACATTGAAATTTTGCCTGAAGTCCATTGGCATCATGATGCTATAATCTACAAACATGGTAATCTAACAATTAGTAGAAATTATATACTTTAAGAAAATGAATGGCATTAAGTTCTCCTGCAGCTACTTCAATTATAGTCTAGGAGAAGTAAACAATTGTAGGCTTAACCCTTTCTTTCAAGCTTTTGAAAACACATTATAATGTATTATGAATATTATTGTTATCCACTGAATCAAAGAGTTATGAAAACAACACATTTTTTATTGTTGATAACAATTTCCTCATGATTTTGATTCCTACTGGAAGATCCTTAACTGTGCTCTGAAATGGGCCAATATATAATCATGCTCTGAAATGAGAACTTTTCGTGGTATGTTCTTGTAATGTTTTTTCATGACTGAGCCATATTTGGCTACTTAGTAAAGGGTAAATGAGTAATGGGACCAATATATTTATCCTGTTAATAGAAAAAAATCACACCTTTTCATTAAGTTATTAATGATTCTTTTTATTCAGATAACAGATATTTTTTGGTTGTTTTATACCTGTTGCTTCACCTGAGGGAAATTATTACACAAAATATAATTAACTCTATCCAAAGTTGCAGTAACCTGTGCTGTGAATGCCATATCGGAGAGTTATTTATTGTTCTCCAGAGACATAAATTCTTAATTAATATGTGTAAAGCCTTTAAAACAGTTTCTGGCACATAGTATGTGTTCAAAATCAAGACTATGTTCATTTCTTTTGCAAAAGGTAATGGAAAAGGAAGAAATGATTCAGCATGAGACTTATAGTCTTTTTGTTATCTGAATCACAGTCACAAATTGAAATTTCTAGGGGTGCCTGTATGACTCAGTGGGTTAAGTGTCCAACTCTTGGTTTTGGACCAGGTTGTGATCTCAGGGTCCTGAGATTGAACCCACAAATGGGTTCCACACTCAGTGCAGTGACTACTTGAGATTCTTTCCCTCTCCCTGTGGCCCTCCCCATACTTGTGTGTGCTCTCTCTCTATAGTAGATAAATAAATAAATAATCTTAAAAAGATATATATTAAATTTCTAAACAATGAAAATACAAACACTATATGTATTTATATATTACTTGGCAAGTGTCTCAAGTTGATCTCTTTACATTTCCTCCCTCATTTTGAAACAGAGGTCTGGTAGCTCTTGGCTATAAATATGGCAGAATGTGAACAGTTTAGAAAGGACTGTCCTGGTCCTAGTGTATATTTGAGACAAACATTCACCAGTGTTTTATATCTAGGGACCTGGTTTAGATGCCAATACCTCTAATAATTCTTCTCGGGCCTTTTTCTTCTTTATTAGAAATATTTTGTCATATAAACAGTAGTGGAAATCTGTGCCTAACTGGGAATTGAAAGAAGAGTGATTCCCAGGGTAGGGAAAAAACAAAAACAAAAACAAAAACTGCTAAATATCCCTGGTACTAAGGCTTTCAGATACCCAGTTTTTGAAGTGTGAGAACTCTCAGGTACCTCTGGAGGTGCAGCCAGATGAAGCCTTAGGAAGTTTATAATAGCTTCTTCTAGAAAATATTGAAATGGGGAAGCTAGGAAAATTCCTGAAGGACATGTCTTCATTTTCCAAATGGAGAAGAAAAAATGGTGGACAAGCCTCAGATCCTTTTAATCAGCTCAAAACAGGGAAGGACCAGTTACAGCTTCCACCCTTTGGGATTTATGCCACATACAGATTGGCAGGATCTAAAGAAATTGTGGGAAGCAGCTAAATTATTCCTGTGGTCCTGCTTATTTCCTGCCTCTGGCACACTGAAAACTTGATAGAGTCTCCAATCTGGGCCCCAGCCTGGTCCCCTCACCTGGAAAGGAAGAGCAATTGAGACTGCCTGGGTGGTCAGTTGAAGTCATCTTGAAGGTGTGAAACTACCTACACACCTCTACCCAGCATCTCAGCCCTGAAGATCTTCACATGTCTTCCTTCTGGCTGCAAGTTTTGTTTCCTATTTTTTCTTGTTTTGTTGAAATGATCAAAGGAGAATATTCTCAGAGAGACAATGGCATCTGTTCTTGTTTATTAATTTCTAATTCTATTTTTCCCCTTGCCAAATATAGTTCAGCTATGCTTCTAAGCTTGCAAGTCCCATTCCAGTGTTCCTGAGAAATGCCATAAAATGAGTTTTTCTGCTCAGCATATGAAGTTGCAGGTTCACTACTTTCTGGTGCATGGTTATCTATCCTCAGTTCCTGTTCCCTGACAGATTCTAGAGCAGTGAGACAGCTGACCTGAATCCCTAAACAACTCTTGGTTGCCATGGATTTCCATCACCACCTTGGGCCTTGCCATCCCTACAGTATCTCTGAAGAATGTTCTAAGCATTACTCAAAGTCCTTTTGCGCCTCAATGGATCTCTAGGTCCTGGGAGAAAGTAGTCAGACAATTGATCACATGCCTGAGTATTCCCAGTTCTAGAACATCAGTAGTGCGAGAATCAAGTGCCCTGGCTGAGAAAAGATACACAGTTGAGCTGGTCCCCATATCCATCACTATTCTCTGACCCCAACAGAAATGGCTCCAAATTCATAAGCAATTGAGTCCATTAAATGTTGTATTAAAATGGAACTTCTCAAGTGGTAATTTGGGAAGAACTCTCTTTGTAGACTTCTTTGATTTAATGTCATAAAACTTCTTTCTGAAATCTTGCACTTGCCTCAAATAATAATTTCAACTTTGGCATGTAATTGTACTTTCAGTTAGGGTCTTGGGAGGTACCCGCAAGAATCACTGCTTTTTCCATTGGGCCCTCTTTATCCCTTTGTCCTCTTTCACTCATGGTAAAAAACCATATTAACTCATATTTACAACAATGATTTTTATATCAATCATAGGAAGAGTCTCACCTTAGCTTCAAGAGATTGTGTTGCTCTTTTTTTTTTTATAAACCATTTTGTATTTTAATGGGTTAAAATAATGTTTTTTTTAAATTTTTTTTTAACATGAATATTATAAACATATATTTTTATCCCCAGGGGTATACACACTTCACACTTCACAGCACTCACCAAAACACATACCCTCCCCAATGTCCATAATACCACCCCCTTCTCCCAAACCCCCTCCCCCCAGCAACCCTCAGTTTGTTTTGTGAGATTGAGAGTCAGTTATGGTTTGTCTCCCTCCCAATCCCATCTTCTTTCATTTATTCTTCTCGTACCCACTTAATTCTAATCTTGTGAGCTCATGTCTTTAAAAAAATATTTTCTGTACTATAGTTTTAGTGGAGTTTTTGGGTGCAACAAAATCATATGTTAGTTTAATCAATGATCATCTTTGATTCTCAAATTTTTTTTTAATTTCATAAATTCAGATGTTAAAAAAAGTTAGAAAAGTTGAATGTGCAGTGAATTTTATTAGTGTACATTCTTTTCCTGTCTTGGCCATTTATGGGATAGTGTTGCTATTGCTAAAATGAAGAAGTTCAGAGAATGTACAGACTCAGAGGGAAACATCGGTGTTCAATTTCAAGTATGTTAACTTTGAGATCATTATGAAGCATACACATAAAATGAAAATAGGCAAATGGGTAAATGAGTCTAGACATCAGAAGAAAAACCCAGATTAAACCTAAGTTTAAGAACTGATGATGTATATATTGTGTCAAGAGGTGGTTTTGAATGGAAATGGAAGATTTTACTGTGACAGCATTTTTCACTGAAACTGTTACTGAGGTGAATATAGATTCACATGCACTGGTAAGAAATAATACAGAGAGATCCCATGTGCCATTTATCCACTTTCCTTCAATAATAACATATTATAAAACTATAGTATAGTGTCACAATCAGGATATTGGCATTGATATAATCTGCCAGTCTTGTTCAAATTTTTTCAGTTTTACTTGTATTTATTTATGTATGTGTGTATGTATTTCACTTTTTGTAATTTTATTATATGTATAGGTTTGTGTGTTCCACTACCACACCTAAGGTATAGAACTTTGAAAGTAAAATATCTTCAAAAGCTTGGCAAGACAACTAGTGAAATCAAACTTCTAATTTCATGGTGATAAAAATTCTAATATTACATCAAAATTGTCTTACTCTCTCACACTTAAGTATAAGACTTCATGAGTGGCTCTGGATAGATTTCAGGAGATAGTGTCTTCTGATAAAACTCTGAATACCCTGAGCTTACTATACCAATTTTCATTTCCTTCCCAAGTAACCCCCACTTATTTGTCCAATGAGGCTGTTTCTGTTTTGATTGAAAATTTATAATTCCCTTACCTAAGAGAGGATGGCTTTTCAAAAGAAGCCATTTCCTCTTAGTCAACATCACCATACCCTGCATTATTTCCAAATCTTTAATTTTTTTAAGCAAATTCTGGCATTTCTCATATGGCCTAAACAGCAGTGCAGGTTGTTCTCAACAGTCCTTCCACTTGGACAAGATGACCTAGCAGATCAACTCATATTTCAGTATCTGGCAGTTAGGAATGTGGCATGGATCATGTGACAAGCTGGAAAAGAAAATCACAGTAGAGAACTCTATAGAGTTTTAGAGTAAAGCCATCCGATTTTCAGCAAATTTTTCTCCTTTTAAGACATTGCTTCTCAATTGTCACTGGATGCTCGCAACAACAGCATCTGATCATGTGACTTAGGCTACCCAACATAAACTGGACACTACCAGGCCCATTTAACCATAGATTTGGATAGGCGCTGAAGCATTCCAAAGTTAGCCTTGAAGGCTTACATCATCTCCCAAATCACCTACTTTTGACAAACTGCTGCCACTCTTTTAGCCTCACAGATAATTTTCTAGAAGTTGATTGAAATGGAAAAACTTCAAGTCAGATCTTTGAATGATCTGCATAACATGGTGACCCTATTGTGCTGTTATATTTGTCTCAGGAATAATACCCAGAGACAGTGGAAGGAGAATTTCAAGGAGAACACATCCATTACATACTTTTTCTGTATGAAGAAATGGTCTCAATAAGGTCATCTCATTGTCATGGCTAATAATTTGGTTCCGTGGTCAAAGAAGTAAGATTGGAGAATTAATTATATCAAGATTTGGCAAAGGACAGAAGACAGCTCTTTCAAAATGGCCCCAGAAGAATAGTTAAGTCCTATGTGAATCCTGAGACCAAAAGCTCTCACTGCAATAGAGATAACTCACCCTGAAGAAACTCAACCAGTTTCTTCATTTGCCTCAGTGCTTTTTTTTTTAAAGATTTTATTTATTTGTTTGACAGACAGATATCACAAGTAGTCAGAGAGCAGGCAGAGAGAGAGAGAGGAGGAAGCAGTCTCCCTACTGAGCAGAGAGCCCGATGCGGGGCTTGATCCCAGGATCCTGAGATCATGACCTGAACTGAAGGCAGAGGCTTTAACCCACTGAACCACCCAGCTGCCTTCTCAGTGATTTTTTAATGGGCTCATGATCTAACTGGCCAAGATTGGAGGACTACTATTATAAATGGAGTAGATGATCAGTAAGTTCATGGGTAGAACCTTGACTGTCCCAACTATTGAGCAGTGGTTGTATATAGGATAGATATTGAAAATAGAGCTACAGGATCTGCTGGTGCTTTGGTGAAGTGAGGGAGAGGAAGTGTCAAGAATGACTTTAATGACCCAACAAGGTGTCATTTACTTCAAGAGAAAGAGCAAATCTGGTGTGAGCTCATGGTTTAATCTAGACAGTCAGTTGGTTCTATCTAGGACTCTAAATCTTTTTTTTTTTTTTAAGACTTTTTTCATGTATTAGAGAGAGAGAGAGAGAGAGAGAGAGAGCGAGCGAGCATGAGTAGGGGGAAGAGCAGAGGGAGAGGAAAAGAGACAAGAACACTCCCTACTGAGTAGAGAGCCCCATGTGTTACTCGATCATCCTGACCTGAGCTGAAGGCAGACACTTAACCAACTGAGCTACCCAGGTACCCCTAGAATTCTAAATCCTCAGCAAATGACAGAGATGAAGGGGATACTGTATTTGTCACAATGGGATTTGCAGAACCAGACCAAATTTCTGCTGACCACTACAGTTCTTTTTGATGCCCAACTCCCAGAGCGCTCCTATGATCTAACCCATTATCCAGGCCCTGGTTCACCAGATTTTCATTCATTGTGTCAGCCCTTTGTAGTCTTCAGTCACTTTCCAATGAATGCCATCTAGCTAGGCTCAGTTGCAGTGGCAGCCTGACTGACAGGATGGGTGAATACACTATGAGGTAGTTTGTAGTCAGCTGGTGGTCTCTGGCATCTTGCTGCCATAGCAACACAACTAACATAAACCATCTGGGGTTTGTTATTTTGTTATAGACATGTTTGTTATAGACATAAAATGTGATGTGTATCTTTAACTTAAAATATATCATTTTATGGTAATACCAAACATAATAATCCCTGCCTGTCAGATCTCCCATCCTTACCAGGTAACTACATTTATAAGAAACAACCATCTCTATGGTATTCTTAAATTTGATCAAATAATGAGTTTTATAGAGCAATTTTTTTTAATAATGACCCTCTGTATAAACAGACTGCTTTGCACCAAATTTCAATTTAGTAAAAGCATTCTTGGTCGTGTAGGAGCAATAATATATTCTTTCCTTGATTTTGAGTTTTTACTTTTTATGTCTTGTTTTATTATACTTTTTCTTAAAAACTGCCTCTATTTTGTGTGTGTGGGGGTATGTGTGTGTAATAAGACAAGGTATATATTAATCCATCAATCTTCATGGAAGACTGTAATTGAACTATAAAAATATGTGTAAGTGTTTCTTCTAAAGATATTCCACAGGTAATCTCAAGCATAACAATATGCACTGTTGAAAATTATTTCTGATATATAATCTAAGATCAACTTGCTTTAATTTACCATCACTCTCACTTGACTTATCATTAATAGAGATGTTGAGTAACCGATCAGTTTTCTTCATGTCACACTCAATGTGATGAATACATTTTTATGGATTTTTAATTTCATTGAGTTCCTTTTTAATAGGTAGAACTTTCAATGCACCCTATTTACCTGTGAATCAATACCCAAGTGTTGTTACAGAGATAAAGCAATTATTAAAAGAGTAACAGTCTGCTTCCACATATAAACAGACAGAATTGCATATTCTGAAAATGCCTTATTTTACCAAAAGCTGTTATTGTCCCAAATTTGGACAATATCCCGCTTTTGGCTGCAGACAACACCTCCACCATGTCAGTTCATTTAAAAAAAGTATGCCTTTGTTCAACATCAAGGGAACTGGTTAAAATTTGGTAAGGTGGGAATGGGTAGATTCCCAGAAAACAGCTCACTGATTTTAAAATTTGGAGAAATGGAAATAACATAAGGCTGGAAGCATCCTTAGAATAAAAGTACTGTAGTAATAGAATTATTCTTCTTTGTTGCATCCCAATATCACAGATATTTTAACAACCTCATCCAACATTGCATCATGGAGAGCAGAGAGAAAGGGGAGAAAGGACAGCACAAAGGGCAGCTTGCAGAGACATGGATGCAAGTGGCTCCCCTGAAAAGGGAAAGCATCTTCTGCAAGACCAGTGGCTGCATCAGGGAGGGCCAGGGGTAGGATTTCTGTCACTCCATAATTTTCATTTTACACTAAGCCCCAATGGCTCCCCAAATTAGTTAATTAATTAGTTTGAGAGAGAGAGAGTGCTCAAGCAAGCATGGGGAGGGGCAAAGGGAGAGATAATCCTGAAACAGAGTTCCTGCTGAGTGGGGAACTTGATGTGGGGTTCAATCTGAGGACCCTGAGATCATGACCTGAACCTAAACCAAGAGTCAGCCATTTAGTGGCCTGCACCACCCAGGTGTCCCTCACCCCCAAAATTTACTTTAAGACTAGATTTTCTGTCCTGCAAAGGAATCACAAGTATTTGTTAGTGGATTAAACTGACATACCAATGAAATAATAAGGTCAATTAACAAGATTATTTGAAGAAGATATTTTGAGAAGACAAGTCATAATTATTTCTGAAATTAGTCCACTGTTTTAGAAGTGCCTGATGCAACTGACCCATATTTGTGTAGTCAGGCATCAAAATCAGTCTACTACAGACACTTTCTTTCTGTTTAATCATCAAGATTCCTGAAGAAATTATTTCCCTGGCAGCATCATTGCTTTGGGGGAGGGAATAACTACAGGGCAATTATGGGTTTTATTAGCATATTCCAGATATTCTCTCTCTCTTCATAAAATAAAAATAATGCGGCAAATAGTGCTTCTCCTGACAGTGCATTAAAAGTAATTCTTCACACAATCCTCACACTTCCACAGAATATGTCTAAAACTGACCCTTAAAAGTTAATGAAGCTTGAAAATTACTGCTTCAAACTGGCTCGATTTTTTCCAATGAACATTTAAAAAACAATGTGCCCATAAAATGGCCTAATATATTGTCTTCCAAATATCCAGCTGCCCAACTTGCCTTTGAACAAATGAATGGCTGCCCACAGGACACCCAGTAGCTGCTGTGTAGGGTTATGTTTCTCATTCCACCTCCGCAGGCTCACTTCTTTTGTTTCCTCACTTGAGACACCCCCACCTTCGCTCTCCTTCTTATCCAAATCTCAGCCAGCCTTTAAGGTCCAAGTTCCCCCTTCTTCCTGAAATCTTTGTTATTCTAAGTACTATTAAATTCTACACTTATAAAGCTTTATAGCATATTATTACAATATGACTGATACTTATCCAGTTGACAAACATTGTTATCTATTATGTTTATCTATTAAGTTCCAGGCATTGTGGGTTAGAAATAAGGAGATTTTAAGAAAAAAAAAAAAGTGTGACTGTTATTATTTAGGAGCTTGCTATTGTCCTCAACATACATATTTTGTTCTCCTATCTAAATGTAAACTCTTGGGGCACCTGGGTGGCTCAGTGGGTTAAAGCCTCTGCCTTTGGCTCAGGTCATGATCCCGGGGTCCTGGGATCACAGGATCACAGAGATCACATTCACATCTAATATTAATATTAAGTCCATTCTATTAATATGACCCCTACATCCAACCTAACTTCTACTATAGAGATGAAACATATATATTGCTGTAATCAGTAAATCTTAGATTTCCTAATTGTACATAGAGTCTAAAGGTAAAACAGTACCCATTATAAAATTTCAGAAGTACCTGGTGCCATTTTCATAGCTTCTGGACATCAGAAACTATATTTTCCATGTTACTCTCAATGCATTTCTCTGTTCCTTTGATCTTCAGCATGCTGTATAATGATTTATTTTACTTACAGTAAAGCAGAATGATGAAAAGTGGAGATCCAGGGGCATATTGTCTGGATTAAAATTTTAGAATCTTTTACATATGACTTTGACTCATCTAAGTTTCCTCATCTGTAAAATGAGCACAAATGTATATAAGTTTTAAGGTAGTTGTAAAAGTTAAATAAAAATTTAAAAAGCTAATGGAAAAAAAGGCTAATGAAAGTAAAGCATCTAGAAGACTACCTGTCACAGAGTTAAACTCCTGGAATTTTTATTCATGATCATTATACTTGTTTATGGCACCATAAAGAGATAATCAGATGTTGTTATTGCACTTCTACAGGTGAAACACTTGAACAAAAGAGACTATTTGATGTATTATGAATGGGGGTGGATATAATTTCTAAAGGCAGTATGTGAATTCCCTGTATTCTCTTGTTTTTGAAATAAACACTGAACTGTCCTATCTTCTTCCACTGAACAGTTCTGCTTTCAGGTTCAGCCCAGGGCAGTATCTGGTGCTGTGAATCTGCACTGAAATGGACGAATAAAGCTTGGTATCTTTTCTCAAGTAGTTGACTCTCTGAGTTGTGCTGAACAGCGTGGCACTACCTTGTCTTCCAATCATATAATGGATTATAATGGGTTATTATAATGGATTATAATGGATGTTGGTGGAATTTTCCTTAACCAGAATCCAAGAACTACACCATCGATTCTGTTGTACTTGGACTTTCCTATAACGGTATTAATATGTGAGTCATTGGATTGCTGGTAGAGATGGTGTCTCAGAATAGTGCATTCAGTCAGGACTCCTACCTGCAGATAATAGGATCCAGCTAGTTTAAATGGGAAAGGACTTATTTAAAAGTGTAGGCAGCTTAAAGAATTTTATTAAGGGCCAGAAGAGTGATTTCATAGCTATAGGACTAGGAAAAAAGAATAGGTAAGAGAAATGGTCAAACATAAAACAGAACAGTTCTGGTAGAAACCCCATTGCTGTATTCTCTCATAGCCTAACATATATGACATAGATCCAGGGCATTGAAACCTCCACCATTGCTGCCTTCAAGCCCCAAATTCCCTGGCTAACCTGCACACAAACAGATCCACTAGCGTTGTGTATAGACACTTCTTCACATTGACGGCTTTCTCCTTCTGAGTCTTGGTAGAGATGCCCGTGCTTGGCAAAACCAAAACCATTACAGAAACCTTACCGTCAAGAGTGGTAAGGTTTTCTTCTTCTTCCTCCCCTTCTCCTCCTCCTCCTCTTCCCCCCCCCACCTTTTTTTTAAGTTTCTATCACTTAAGTTTGTGATACCTTTGGGACTGATCAAGACCTGTCATATATATATTACTTCTACTTTTACGAGGGGGTGTTTCTGAACATGCTCAACCCTTATGAATGGTGGATCAGAAATAACATACAGCTTGTGATAAGGCAGTTCAGGTTCAAGTTTGTTTGCTGTCTCAGAAATCAGACACTCAGCAGCAAGCCAGAATCTATTCTCTCTCAAAAGAGAAAATACACATTTGCCAAAAAGGGCATAGATCTGCTCTACTGTCACAAGAATCTGCATTATGATTCTTCTCTTAGGACATTCTAGAGTGATGAAATCTGGTAATGGACACCTGTCTTAGTCTGTGTGGATTATTATAACAAAATATCATAAACCGGGTGGCTTCTAAACATTATTTCTCATAGTTCTGGAAGTTGGGAAGTCCAAACTGTGGCACTAGTAGAACTGGTATCTAGTGAGAGCCTACTTTCTGGTTTATAGATGGCCCTCTTTTCACTGTAACTTCACATGACAGAAGAAGGAAGGATCTCTCTGGGGCCTCTTTTGTGAGAGCTCCATCCTCACAGACTGATCATCTCCCAGAGGCCCCACTTCCTAGGCCCCTTACTTTGGAAGTTAGGATTTCAACATGTGATTATTGTGGGGGGGGGGGATATTCAGTCCACAGCCCTAGCCTAATTCAAAACATGTGTAAAATCTAAACAGCCCATGGCCCTGTGTGTATAATCAGTTGATTCCATTTTTAACAATTGATACAAATGTAATCCAGGAGGAAGATATAGCTTCTCATGTCTATAAATGATAAAGCATCCCTGCACAAACAAGTTAGTAACAAAAATTACCCATTAAGGTAATTACATAGCTTAATTTCTAGATCAATGAACCATTCTCTTAGAAAATGAAGATAAATTTAATTGTATAATGAATGATTATTAAAATCTAATGATAGAAGGGATACAAGCATTATTTATTTTTTAAATTTTATTTTATTTTTTCAGTGTTCCAAGACTCATTGCTTACCCAGTGCTCCATGCAATACATGCCTCCTTAATACCCACCACCGGGCTCACCTAACTCCCCACCCCTACCCTCCCAAACCTCAGTTTGTTTCTCAGAATCCTCAGTCTCTCATGGTTCATCTCCCCCTCCAATTTCCCCCAAATCACTTCTCTCCATTTTCTAATGTCTTCCGTGTTATTCCTTATGCTCTACAAGTAAGTGAAACCATATGATTATTGACTCTCTCTGCTTGACTTATTTCACTCAGCATAATCTCTTCCAGTCGCATCCATGTTGAGTATTCAAAAGTTGGGTATTCATCCTTTCTGATGAGGCATAATACTCCATCGTATATATGAACCATATCTTTTTTATCCATTCATCCATTGAAGGGCATCTTGGTTCTTTCCACAGTTTGGCGACTGTAGCCATTGTTGCTTTGAACATTGGGGTACAGATGACTCTTCTGTTCACTACATCTGTACCTTTGGGGTTAATACCCAGTAGTGCAATTGCAGGGTCATAGGGAAGCTCTATTTTTTAATTTCTTGAGGAATCTCCACACTGTTCTCTAAAGTGGCTGCACCAACTTGCATTCCCACCAACAGTGTAAGAGGGCTCCCCTTTCTCCAAATCCTCTCCAACACTTGTTGTTTCCTGTCTTGCTAATTTTTGCCATTCTAACTGGTGTAAGGTGGTATCTCAGTGTGGTTTTGATTTGAATCTCCCTGATGGCTAGTGACAATGAACATTTTTTCATGTGTCTGATAGCCATTTGTATGTCTTCTTTGGAGAAGTGTCTGTTCATGTCTTCTGCCCATTTTCTGACATGATTATCTGTTTTGTGTGTGATGAGTTTGAGGAGTTCCTTATAGATCTTGGATATCAGCCCTTTGTCTGTAGTGTCATTTGCGAATATCTTCTCCCATTCTGTGGGTTGCCTCTTTGTTTTGTTGACTGTTTTCTTTGCTGTGCAGAGGCTTTTGATCTTGAAGTCCCAAAAGTTCATTTTTGCTTTTGTCTCCTTTGCCTTTGGAGACATGCCATGAAAGAAGTTGCTGTGGCCCATGTCAAAGAGGTTTTTGCCTATGTTCTCCTCTAGGATTTTGGTAGATTCCTGCCTCATGTTGAGGTCTTTTATCCATTTTGAGTTTATCTTTGTGTATGGTGTAAGAGAATGGTTGAGTTTAATTCTTCTATACAGAGCTGTCCAATTTTCCCAGCACCATTTATTGAAGAGACTTCTTTTCCACTGTATATTTTTTTCTGCTTTGTTGAAGATTAGTTGACCATAGTGTTGAGGGTCCATATCTGGACTCTCTACCCTGTTCCACTGATCTATGTGTCTGTTTTTGTGCCTGTACCATGGTGTCTTGGTGATCACAGCTTTGTAGTAAGACTTGAAATCAGGCAACATGAGGCCCCCCCCATTTTGTTTTTCTTTTTCAACGTTTCCTGACCAATTTTGGGTCTTTTTTAGTTTCATACAAATTTTAGGATTATTTGTTCCAGCTCTTTGAAAAATTCTGGGAATTTTGATCATGATGGCTTTGAAAGCATGGATGACTCTAGGCAGTATAGACATTTTAACAATGTTTATTCTTCCAATCCATGAGCATGGAATGGTCTTCCATCTTTTTGTGTCTTCCTCAGTTTCTTTCATGAATGTTATGTAGTTCCTTGGGTACAGATCCTTTACCTCTTTGGTTAGGTTTATTTCCAGGTATCTTATGGTTCTTGGTGCTATAGTAAATGGAATCGATTTTCTAATTTCTTTTTCTGTATTTTCATTGTTAGTGTATAAGAAAGTAACTGATTTCTGTATGTTGATTTATTTATTTAGATTTATTTAGTACAACAATAGCAGGCTTCATCATCTCATGGTGATGAAATATGTAATGGCTTTGTGCACATAGACACTTCTTGAATGTCAGTGGCAAGAACATGAACCTTCACCCCTCAGTCTAAAAACAAACAAACTAATGGCCAGGGATTGTTATTCCCATTCAAAATGTTATGTAGCAGTCACAGGAATGGAATCAAATTTACGTTACCAAGCTGAGGTCATCCTCACAGTGTGGAGGTAGAAAAGTAGAACTGTGCACCAGCATAAGGTAAAGGGCCAATCATCAGCACACTGATGATGTAGAGGCCAAAGGAGTCCCTGTTCCTGTTCAGGGTCTGGTACATATGCTCTGTTAACTTGAGGAGACTCCCAAATCAATCCCAGTTTTTCAGGCAAGCTTGCAGAATGCTGATGTGGGAGACTATATGTAAGGAGACCGAGGTATTTATCTTTTAGTTATTTAGAGAACCTCCTCATCCTGGGATGCCTGGGTGACTCTGTGAGTTAATTGTTTGCCTTTATCTCAGGTCATGATTTCAGGATCTTGAGATCAAGTCCCAGATTGGGCTCCTTGCTCAATGGGGAGCCTGCTTCTCCCTCTGCCTGCTGCTCCCCCTGCTTATGCATACATATTCTCACTCTCTTTTCCTGAAAAATAAATAAATAAAATCTTTAAAAAAGGAAAAAAAATACCCTCATCCTTACACTATGTAGTTTTCTCTCTGTCCAGTAGAGGATAGGATCTCTTTGGTATGTACGTGTTTATGTGTATATACACATATGTGTTTGTGTGTGTGTGTATAAGTTAGTGTAGATAATATATCTAATACATATAAGCTATATATATATGTTTGTATATATAAGTATTTATGTGTACCTATGTACATATATATGTACACACACAAGCACACACATGTACACTAAGCAAACCTATTTGGACTAATGCATTAGTGAGGGTGCCACATTCAAGAATTAAAGATGTTCACAAATTTAAGTATCAAGAAATCAATATAGTAGTTAGTTCACCCAAATAAGTGTCTGTTTGAAATCTGCAGTAGCACACAGAGAAGGCCTCCTGAGCCCTTGCCTATAGAAGGCTACCATGATCAACTTCCTCTTCTCTTAACATCCCTCACCTAACCCCCCACCCCCACATCTTCATTTCAAGGTTAAAAAAAAGTGAGGGACCAGCATTGCAGAGGCACACCATCTACTCCTCTCAATCAATATCTTCCATGAGAAGTTTGCATGTTCTTATAAAACAAATACTGCATATTTGAAACTATCAATTGCAAGTTTTAAAAAGGTAGAATCTTCCAGATTGCTGTCAGATCCTTTCATATAGTACATCTATGTCTCCACTCCTCTCAACCCCTGCAAACTGTTTGCATAATTTTGGTTAAAATCAACAACCCAGAAATATCCACAGACAGTGCCTACTAAACCTGTGTATATGACAGTGTTATCCAGCAGGCCTGTGAGGGAAAGAAAAATGGCCACAAACTCACTTTTCAACAGCTTTGTCCTAGAGCAGTTACTTTGCCTAAGTTGATTAAAACCACATGTGACATGACTGTCCCTTGAGAAGAAAATGTGCTCCAAGTCACTACATTGTGGTCCATTTTCGTGATCAATGTGAGCAATTTCAGAACCAAGGATTTCTGTCACACACAATGGTCTAATCAAATTAAGTTAAATAAATGCATCATGAATACATATTAAATGTAATCCAAAGCGCAAGTTTGCATGTGTGATATATATTTAAATCAGAGGTGGCCATCCTGATCAATGAGCAGATGAATGCAAATTCCTACCCAACAGGGTTGTTGTGAAGGCCAAACATGCAACATCCAGTCATCCTGTATCCCCAAGAAGGATTTGTGTGTGTAATATAATATGACATATTATATTATAACATAATATAATATAATATATAGATTAAAAGTGAAAGCCTACGGAAATAGGGGAATAAAAGAGCATCAAATAAAGGAGGGAGAAATGAGGAGAGAAATAAAGGAGACCAGATGGGAAGGCAACAGAAAGGATGAAGGAGTTAAAAGAAAAGCATAGCAGAGGAGAATGGGAAGAATGACCTCTCAACTCTTGCCAATAGTCTGGAATTCAAGGCTGCATATTTAGTTTTCTCAACAACCCTATTGGGTGGGATTTTGTGTTCCTTTGCTCACTGATCAAGAATATTTGTTTAAAACCTACTCTGTGCCAGGCCTTATTCTAGGTCCTGGGAATAAAACTGGACAACAGAGATATAGCCTCTTCTCTTATATAACTTCTATTTTAGTATGGGGAGACAACAACAGCAATAAATGCCTAAGAAGCTAAGTAAATAAGACAAGTTTTAGACATGAATCTCAGAGCTTATATTAATTTCCTCTTGCTGTTATAATAAATTATCACAAATTTAGTGACTAAAAGCAATACAAATTTATTTACCTATAGTTGTAGTTGTGGACCTCAGAAATGTAAAATGGTTTAGCAAGAGTGTGTTCCTTCTGAAAGCTCTAAGGCAAAGTCTTTTTTGTTGTCTTTTCCAGCTTCTAGAGGCCACCTGCGTTCTTTAGCTCATGGCACTGATTTTGTGTTTCTGACATCACATCTTTGTCTCTGACTCTGACCTTCCTGCTTTCCTATTTACAAGGACCCTGGTGAATTCAACAGACCCACCTGGATAACACAGGATTATTTCAAAATCCTTTAATGAATCACATCTACCAAATAACATATTCATAGGCTCCAGGGATTAGGACAGGGAGATCATTGGATAGTCATTATTCAGTCTACTATAGACACTTGACTGAATTCTTCAACTTCCCATATCTTGTCCAGACCTTCAGTCTTCTGAATCCAAATGTGCTCATCTTTCTCCTTTACCATAGCTAAATCCCCTCAGCCTCTGTTCATTCTCCACCTGCTAAAGAAATTGGAGTCCATTTTGATGTACTTTGATGTTTCCTACAGCTTTAGCTACCCTCCTTCATTCAAGTTGTATTTTAAAACTGGTGAAAACAAACCCAATTTATTCAAAGTAACAGTAACCAATAACTGGTTAATGTATCCATTCATGCAACAGCTATTGAGTGAGCACTGCTTTTGTGCTAAATGCAAAACCAGAGTGGAAAACAAAACAGGTGCTGCCTTTGCCTTGTCGGAACTTTTTGTCTGGTGGAAAAGATAGATATTAAACGATCTAACATGTAGATAATTATGCATTCTAGTAAGTGGTAAGAAAGAAATGAAATGTGTTTGATGACAGATTATAATTAGGGAAGCCAATTAGACAGGGAGGTTAAGGAAGAACTTCCTCTGAAGGGAACACTGAAGCACAGACTGACAGAAGAGCAGAAGCCATCCTTGTAGAAGGAGTGTGGGCAGAGAAAGGTCTGTCTATGTGACGGTGGGTGGAGGATCCTTTTATGGGCAGGCCAAACTCCAAGACCCTGAGATGGAAAAGAGCCTGATAACTTGGATAATTATTTAAAAAATTCAAGTGCCTGGAGAATAAAGTGTGAGGGAGAAGGGAGCCTAAGATAAGATGAGCTGGTCAAGGTAAAGACAGTATAGGTCATGCAGGCCATAGACAATGGGGAAAAGTTTGGATTTTATTTTAAAGTGCATTGAGAGGGATTTTTTTTTTTAATATTTTATTTATTTGACAGAGAGAAATCACAACTAGGCAGAGAGGCAGGCAGAGAGAGAAGGAAGCAGGCTCCCCGCTGAGCAGAGAGCCCAATGCGGGGCTCGATTCCAGGACCCTGGGATCATGACCTGAGCTGAAGGCAGAGGCTTTAACCCACTGAGCCACCCAGGCGCCCCTGGGAGGCATTTTAAGGTGAGAGAAAAGTGATCTAATTATATTTATGCTTTTAAAAGATGGGGCACCTAGGTGGCTCAGTGTCCATTAAGTGGCTAACTCCTGATTTTGACTCAGGTTATGATCTCAGGGTGCTGGGATGGAGCCCCACCTCGGGCTCTGTGTTTAGTGGGGAGTCAGCTTGAGGATGAGCTCTCTTTCTTCCTCTCCCTTGGCCCTCCCCCACCCCACTCTCTCTCTCTCTCAAATAAATAAATAAATCTTTAAAAAAATATAAATTAAAAAAAGATGACTTTGCTGTTGTGAGAACAGAAAAAGATCCAGGGTGGAAGCTGAGACATGAATAAGGAAGCTGCTGCTGGGGGATGATGGTGGCTTAGACCAGAGCTGGGCTGGGAGGGATGTGAGCCATGGACAGAGAGGAGATGCATTGTGGAGTAGGAAAAACAGGATTTACTGATGAACAACATAGGGGTTTGAGGACACATACATATCAAGTATGACTCCTAGGCTGCAAGTTTGAGAATCTAGGCAGGTGGTCCAGCTGTTTATAGAGATGACAAAGACCAGAGAAGGAATGATATTAGGACAGAAAGCCAATAAATTCCTATTTAGATCTCTTAAGTTTGAGATTTTTGTGACATTTCAAGTAAGGATGAGCAGGTAGATGAATGAACCTGGAGGTCAGAAGAGAGCCTACAGTGGACATCAATTTAGAATTTAGTGGCACGGAAGTAGTATTTAAAGCTATGGGGGTGGATGAGATCAGCTGGGAAGAGTGTGAAAGCAGAAAAAGATGGTTTAAGGTACAAGCCCTGGGAAATTCAAACATTTAGAGTTGGAGAGTGTTCAGGGACAAGGACGGTGAGAATCAAAGCCAGAGATATAAAGAAAAATCAGAGAAATACAGTGTCAACAAAGCCAAAAGAGAGTGTTTCAAGAACAAGTGGCTCACCAGGTTCACTACAGTGAACATTTGTTTTTGTCAAAAACAAAAAAAAAACAAAAGTATCGCAAAGGAGAACAGTTTCAAAATCTAGAACATTCAAGTACAACTGAAGGTTAGAGATTAAGAAGAGATATTTTTCTTCATTTGCTTTTGAGAAAGTGAAAGCAGCCCCAGCTCCTGGAAACTGAACTGATGTTCACAGCCAGGCCACGCTGTTCTCCTGTTGGACATAAACTCACAGAACGTCAGACAAGGTCACTCTGACACCACGATCGAGTGAGCCAAAACAAAATCACCATGAGTCCCACAAAATATCTGACATCCTCTGTGCTCGGCTAAATGAGTGACTGCTACTTCTTTACTAAGTACAGCTTTATCCTCATTTTAATCTGTCCTTCCTCTGGATGAGATTTGTTCCGAGACTCAGTTACAGAATTGTCCCTGCTCTCTGATGGTACCCAATGCAGACTGAGCCACTACTTCCTCAGACCTTCCTTAGAATGACCCAACCAAAGCTTAACCCCATAATGGCTTCTTTGTAACACCACTTACTGAGAGGACTCCCAGCTCCTCGACAGTGAACACTGTCCTTCAGTGCTGGAGGTCTGCAAGGAGTCCTCTAGATGCAGGGTACTGACATTTGACATTTCCTAGTCCCCTAAAAAGTCGACAATTCATAATTTGTAAGTGTGTATAACCAGTTAATAAAGACACTTAATTACCAGGATTCCCATTACCCAACCATTCTAGGTCAATTATATCTATTAGTTACACAAAGATTACTTACAACTTCCTTCTACTTATGTAAGACCTTGGTTTCATTAAAGCATCAAATACCTCTATAGACCTTTATTTTTTTCCTATTCATCACACAGCACAGCAGACAATTCCTATTTTCCCTAGTCAGAAGCTCAATATGATTTTGTCGCTAAATTGCCAGAAGATTACTTGTTGGAAGTTCCTTCCTATTTATAAAGATTTGATCAAACTTCCACCAGAATACTAAAAGATACTGTTCACATGTTTGCACTCATGTCTTCCTAGTATCCTCTGATCTATGACAGTTTTTCAACTAGGCCATTTTTCTGTAAACTTGACAGCTTTGAAGAGTACAGTAAGATCAGATATGTTCCTCAGTGTGGGTTTGTCTCGTATTTTCTTGTTATTAGACTGAGGTTGTAACTTTTTGGGAAAAACACCATAAAAGTGAGGTGCCCTTCTCTTCATATACTATCAAGGGTTACATTCTACCAAAATGACTTATCAGTGATGATGTTAACCTTGATTCCTCAGTTTAGGTGGCATCTCTCAGGTTTCTTCACTGTGATATAACTAATTTATCCTTTTTAATAATATATTCTTTAGAAGCATATCACAAAACCCAGCTCATTCTCGATGTAAGGGAAATTAAACTCCATGTATTGGGGGTGAAGAGTGAGGAGGAAGACTCTGTATATTATTTGAAAGTCTTTCATAAAGAAGATTCGTCCCTTTTCTCACATTTATTTATTTGTTCAGTCATGTATTTATAGCTGGATGAACCCTTGGATATTTATTGCCTCCAGAACTGTGAGAAATAACTATTTCTTGTTTAATCCATTCAGTCTATGGTATTTTGTTATTGTGGTCTGAACAACCAAGTCGAAGAAATTCCCTTTATTTCTGTTTTGATGATTTTCAAAAAAGAAAAAAATCAAGAATGCATACTGAGTTTTATTTCCTCACCTGGTGAAGACACCTGGGATCTGTTTGGGTCCCTGCTTCCTATAGTGTAGCCTAGAAACTCTCTAGCCATTGATCTGGTGTAATACTAAGACTTTGTTTGTTTGTTTCCCTTCTTCCAAGAATTACATATTTTGTCCAGTTCTCTAGTTTATTGATATGAGAGGGTTAATCAGGTTTCTGCTAGTCCATCATGGCTAGAAGTGGAAACCATTATCATTATAATTTTTAATTTGTTTCTAATAAGCTTAAAACTCTCCTCTTTATTAACATTTGTAAATCCTCCTTGTCAATGATCTATTATGAATCATTTGCCCACTTATCTTTGAAAATATCTCTTTTTTTATATAGATTTATAGGATACATTAAGTATAAAGGGAACAACTTTCTAAATTCCAGAAGGAGAGCGTGTTCATTCCCCCTAAAACATTTTCTATCTCTATACTACACTTTACCCACTCTCTATCCTCTTCTGAGATATCTATCTCTACTCTGAACATTTATTCATTTTTCTCTCTTTCTATTTTGAATGTTGTTCTGTTGATAAATATTTGTTTCTACCCCTCCTAATTTCTTTGAGAGGTCTTCCCTTTCCCCAGTCCTTGTGAGTCTTATGAGGCTGTCAGTCAAAGATCCTGAACCCCTCTACACAGATGTGTACATCTGGACCAGTTAAGCCAATCAGAGAACTTCATCCCCTAGATATAGGTCTGATCTATTATTTAAGGAGAGTCCATCAGAGTCCTTCAAAAGCAGGTTTATGTATGCGCTTAAAGAGTGAGGGTTTCCTCTCTGTTTTTCTGAGATGAGGAGAAACTAAGACAATGAAATCCTAAAGCTCCTAGATTTTATCTTTTAACCTTCATGCAGAAAGCATATGGGAGATAGAAAACAGCATAGTGGAAAGCAGATCAAAGAGAAAGAAAGAAAAAAAAAGGATCTTATTGATTATATGGGCTCTTGGCTACAGCAATGCCTCAGGGCTGTCTCATCAGCATGTCAACTGTATATTCCATTCTATACTTCAGTCACTCTGATGGTTTCTGACTTACAGGCAAGGTTCCTGGCAAATCCAAATTCTAGGTGGTTCGCTTTCTGAAGTTGACCATGACTATTCTACCACATCAGTGCAGCGTATCTCTCTTTCCATGGCTAAAGGTATCTTGGAGCCTTGAAGAGTGTACTTAATAATGACTGGCCTTGAATTAAAAATATAATGAGAGAGGAAAACTGCCATTCATATTTTGCATTTTAAATCAACCTACCACTTTACTGCATGTGGAGAATTTATAGATAGCTTGGAATGGGTTGAGGACTCACAAAAGGAGACATTATACATTTCTAAACACATAATCATTTCTGACATAACACAGAATAAAAAAACACAATAAAATAAGTTCTTATATATGATCTATTACTTACTTGATGACTTTTGTTTTTATATCTATAAAGTCTTAGCATACCATATACTCCACTTTAAAGAGAGGAAGCTATTTTATTGATTTTTATCTATGCTCACCAGTTCTTACCTAAACAACCCAGTTAATTTGTTTCTGGTACATCTCTGGTGAACAATCTTGATTCCTATTTGTTGGAGGAGAATCAGTTCTTGAATCCATGCATTTTAAAAGATGCTTTAAAGAACCAATCAGCATTTCTATGTCCTTTCCAATAACTAGTGAGAATAGCAGATGCACCTATATTACTCAATACATTAAAAAATTCTTCTGAACACTGAAAGCAGATACACAACTATACATTTTTTTGGATTTTAGTAACTTTAACACTTCATATTATTTATTTGTCCTAATCTCCAATCTTGAAAATATCTCATTTTCAAAAGGAATAATTTTTTTTTCTTTTGCTGAAATAAAAAACCATTTCATAATAAGCCAAGTCATAGGAAGACCTATAAGAGAAAAACCAAGCCTCCTCCATTCTTATTTTTTTTTTGTCCAATATTTGCTTTTCTGGCTTTTGTGATAGGAAGTCTCCCAGACTCCCTGTTTTACATTTTCTGGCTCTCCCTGAAAGAAAAGTTTCTTCTAAGAAGGACCTCCTTCTCAAAAAAAGAGGAAAGAAAGAAAGAGAGAGAGAAAAAAAGAAAGAAAGAAAAAAAAAATCAATTCTAAGCATTATGCCACATCGGATTTAAGAGAATTTCAAATAATATAAAGTTTGTCATTCTGCCATTGATTTATGTGAGATAAATACATGTCTGTCCAAGAATATTTCTCCACCCCTCCAAGAAAACTTAAATCTGAGCTGATTGCACAGATGGCAATCAAAAGAGTGAAAGAAAGGACACTTAATCAGGAGGTGTATACTTGCTGTATGATTGAAAGCATTTGATGTCAGAATGAAGCAGACTTCTAAATATGAGTTGTATGACAGGCTGAAGAATAAAGAGTGATGAAAGGTAGGAGAGAGGAGACTTTGAGGAGAGAGGAAAAGAGGAAAAACACACAGACCAGAGATGTGAAAGAGTAAACATCTGTTTTATCACAGAAAATTGTACTAAATTGGTATGCCAGTTGAGCTGGCTTCATGGACATGTGCCCTGTGCTGTTGCACAGGCCCCAGCTCAGAAGGACCCCATGTTTGCTTTAATGCTTTGCTGTCACCATCTTGAAATTTTCTGTAATTCTTGAACCAGGGAACCCTGCATTTTCACCTTGTACTGTGTCCCACAAATCATATAACTTGTCCTCATCCCAGATCAGTTCTCCTAGGACTTCTTCTTAGTTGTCTCATCTCTCTTTCCCACAGTTCTTATTTTATACCACCAACAAAGGGGTGAAATTGGCTTTCTTATTTGCAGACATCTTGTAGCTACAGTGAAATTCCATTTGCAAACTAGAAATTATGGACATTTCCACTTCTTTGTTTCTGATCACCTGTCCTTTCAACACCAATAGAAATCTGCCTTTACTCTGAGTCCAAAGGACAAACTCTTGAAACATCCTACTCAAGTCATCTGATTCTGCTCTTAAGAATCTTGATATTTTTAAAATCAGTGTATGCAAAGCATCATGTGCAGCACCATGGCAAACAGAAAAGGCAAGAGGCAGACCCTCTTTTCAGAGGAGTTCACAAACTGGAGTGGAGGCAGACGTGGCACAAATTAAGGCATGAAGGAAGGGTCAAGGAAGGGAATTTTGGGCAGATGGAGAGGTGGTCATTGCGACTGAATCCAGACTCAGAGTGAGGACAGTGACATAATAGTTTGTAAGATATACTTTTAAACTGTCTCAAAGATAAAGAAATGAGCACTCCTTAGTTATAAAACAGAAGCAACTTACTCCACAGGGCAAGTTTTAGGTGCTGTAGAGAATGCTTGAAAATTGCCTTGTCTGGGGGCACCTAGGTGGCCCTGTTGGTTAAACGTCAGACTCTTGATTTTGGTTCAGGTCATGATCTCAGGGTTGTGAGATGGAGCTCTGTGTTGGATTCAATGTTGGGTAAATAGTCTGTTAAGGTTCTCTCTCTCCATTTCCCTAATATGGGAAAGGAAACAAGCATCAAAATCCAGGAGGTGCAGAGAACCCCCCTCAAAATCAACAAGCATAGGTCCACACCCCATCACCTAATAATAAAGTTTACAAGTCTTAGTGACAAAGAAAAAATCCTGAAAGCATCCCAGGAAAAGAAGTCTGTAACATACAATGGTAAAAATATTAGATTGGCAACAGACTTATCCACAGAGACCTGGCAGGCCAGAAAGAGCTGGCATGATATATTCAGAACACTAAATGAGAAAAACATGCAGCCCAGAATACTATATCCATCTAGATTATCATTGAAAATAGAAGGAGAGATAAAAATCTTCCAGGACAACAAAAACTGAAAGAATTTGCAAACATAAAACCAGCTCTACAGAAAATATTGAAAGGGGTCCTCTAAGCAAAGAGAGAGACTAACAGTAGTAGATCAGAAAGGAACAGAGACCATATACAGTAACAGTCACCTTACAGGCAATACAATGGCACTAAATTCATATCTCTCAATAGTTGCCCTGAATGTTAATGGGCTAAATGCCCCAATCAAAAGACACAGGGTATCAGAATGGATAAAAAAACAAAACCCATCTATTTTGCCTACAATAAACTCATTTTAGACCCAAAGACACCTCCAGATTTAAAGTGGGGGATGGAAAACAATTTACCATGCTAATGGACATCAGAAGAAAACAGGGGTGGCAATCCTTATATCAGATCAATTAGATTTTAAGCCAAAGACTATAATAAGAGATGAGGAAGGACACTATATCATACTCAAAGGATCTGTCCAACAGGAAGATCTAACAATTTTAAATATCTATCCCCGTAATGTGGGAGCAGCCAACTATATAAACCAATTAATAACAAAATCAAAGAAACACATCAACAATAATAAAATAATAGTAGGGGACTTTAACACTCCCCTCACTGAAATGGACAGATCATCCAAGCAAAAGATCAAGAAGGAAATAAAGGCCTTAAATGACACAATGGACCAGGATGGACATCACAGATATATTCAGAACATTTCATCCCAAAGTAACAGAATACACATTCTTCTCTAGTGCACATGGAACATTCTCCAGAATAGATCACATCCTCGGTCCTATATCAGGTCTCAACCAGTATCAAAAGATTGGGGTCATTCCCTGCATATTTTCAGACCACAGTGCTCTGAAGCTAGAACTTAATCACAAGAGGAAATTTGGAAAGAACCCAAATACATGGAGACTAAACAGCATCCTTCTAAAGAATGAATGGATCAACCAGGAAATTAAAGAAGAATTTAAAAAAATTCATGGAAACAAATGATAATGAAAACACAACAGTTCAAAATCTGTAGGACAGAACAAAGGCAGTCCTGAGAGGAAAATATATAGTGGTATAAGACTTTCTCAAGAAACAGGAAAGGTCTCAGGTACACAACCTAACCCTACACCTAAAGGAGCTGGAGAAAAAACAAGAAAGAAACCCTAAGCCCAGCAGAAGAAGAGAAATCATAAAGATCAGAACAGAAATCAATGAAATAGAAACAAACAAACAAACAAAAAAATAGAGCAAATCAAAAAAACTAGGAGCTGGTTCTTTGAAAGAATTAATAAATTTGATAAAAACCCTGGCCCGACTTATCAAAAAGAAAAGAGAAAGGACCCAAATAAATAAAATCATGAATGAAAGAGGAGAGATCACAACTAACACCAAAGAAATACAAACTATTATAAGAACATACTATGAGCAACTCTACGCCAACAAATTTGACAATCTGGAAGAAATGGATGCATTCCTAGAGACATATAAACAACCACAACTGAACCAGGAAGAAATAGAAAACCTGAACAGGCCCATAACCAGTAAGGAGATTGAAATAGTCATGAAAAATCTCCCAAAAAACAAAAGCCCAGGGCCAGATGGCTTCCCAGGGGAATGCTACCCCACATTCAAAGAAGAACTAATTCCTATTCTCCTGAAACTGTTCCAAAAAATAGAAATGGAAGGAAAACTTCCAAACTCATTTTATGAGGCCAGCATCACCTTGATCCCAAAACCAGACAAGGATCCCACCAAAAAAGAGAGCTATAGACCAATATCCTTGATAAAAACAGATGCGAAAATACTCAACAAAATACTAGCCAATAGGATTCAACAGTACATTAAAAAGATTATTCACCACGACCAAGTAGGATTTATTCCAGGGCTGCAAGGTTGGTTCAACATCCACAAATCAATCAATGTGATACAACACATCAATAAAAGAAAGAACAAAAACCATATGATACTCTCAATAGAAGCTAAAAAAGCATTTGACAAAGTACAGCATCCCTTCCTGATCAAAACTCTTCAAAGTGTAGGGATAGAGCGCACATACCTCAATAATATCAAAGCCATCTATGAAAAACCCACCGCAAATATCATTCTCAATGGAGAAAAACTGAAAGCCTTTCCACTAAGGTCAGGAACACGGCAGGGATGTCCGTTATCACCACTGCTATTCAACATAGTACTAGAAGTCCTAGCTTCAGCAATCAGACAACAAAAGGAAATTAAAGGCATCCAAATTGGCAAAGAAGAAGCCAAACTATCACTCTTCGCAGGTGATATGATACTATAGGTGGAAAACCCAAAAGACTCCACTCCAAAACTGCTAGAACTTATACAGGAATGCAGTAAAGTGTCAGGATATAAAATCAATGCACAGAAATCAGTTGCATTTCTCTACACCAACAGCAAGACAAAAGAAAGAGAAATTAAGGAGTCGATCCCATTTACAATTGCACCCAAAACCATAAAATACCTAGGAATAAACCTAACCAAAGAGGCTAAGAATCTATTCTCAAAAAACTATAAAGTACTCATGAAAGAAATTGAGGAAGACACAAAGAAGTAGAAAAATGTTCCATGTTCCTGGATTGGAAGAACAAATTTTGTGAAAATGTCTATGATACCTAAAGCAATCTACACATTTAATGCAATTCCTATCAAAACACCATCCATTTTTTTCAAAGAAATGGACAAATAATCCTAAAATTTATATGGAACCAGAAAAGGCCTCGAATAGCCAAAGGAATATTGAAAAAGAAAGCCAAAGTTGGTGGCATCACAAATCCGGACTTTAAGCTCTATTACAAAGCTGTCATCATCAAGACTGGCACAAAAACAGACAAATAGATCAATGGAACAGAATAGAGAGCCCAGAAATAGACCCTCAACTCTATGGTCAACTAATCTTCGACAAAGCAGGAAAGAATGTCCAATGGAAAAAAGACAGCCTCTTCAATAAATGGTGCTGGGAAAATTGGACAGCCACATGCAGAAAAATAAAATTGGACCATTTCCTTACACCACACACGAAAATAGACTCAAAATGGATGAAGGACCTCAATGTGAGAAAGAAATCCTTCAACATCCTTGAGGAGAACACAGGCAGCAACCTCTTCGACCTCAGCCGCAGCAATATCTTCCTAGGAACACCGCCAAAGGAAAGGGAAGCAAGGGCAAAAATGAACTATTAGGATTTCATCAAGCTCAAAAGCTTTTGCACAGCAAAGGAAACAGTTAACAAAACCAAAAGACAACTGACAGAATGGGAGAAGATATTTGCAAACGACATATCAGATAAAGGGCTAGTGTCCAAAGTCTCTAAAGAACTTAGCAAACTCAATGCCCAAAAAACAAATAATCCAATCAAGAAATGGGCAGAAGACATGAACAAACATTTCTGCAAAGAAGACATCCAGATGGCCAACAGACACATGGAAAAGTGCTCCACATCACTCGACATCAGGGAAATACAAATCAGAACCACCATGAGATATCACCTCACATCAGTCAGAATGGCTAAAATTAACCCGTCAGGAAATGACAGATGCTGGCGAGGATGTGGAGAATGGGGAACCCTCCTACACTGTTGGTGGGAATGCAAGCTGGTGCAACCACTCTGGAAAACAGCATGGAGCTTCCTCAAAATGTTGAAAATAGAACTACCCTATGACCCAGCAATTGAACTACTGGTATTTACCCTAAAGATACAAACGTAGTGATCCAAAGGGGCACATGCACTCGAATGTTTATAGCAGCAATGTCTACAATAGCCAAACTATGGGAAGAATCTAGATGTCCATCAACAGATGAATGGATAAAGAAGATGTGGTATATATACACAATGGAATACTATGCAGCTGTCCAAAGAAATGAAATCTTGCTGTTTGTGATGATGTGGATGGAACTAGAGGGTATTATGCTTAGTGAAATAAGTCAATTGGAGAAAGACAATTATCATATGATCTCCCTGATATGAGGGAGTGGAGATGCAGGGTTAAGGTGGTAGGAGAAGAATAAATGAAACAAGATGGGATTGGGAGGGAGACAAACCATAAGTGACTCTTAATCTCACAAAACAAACTGCTAGGGGGAGGGGGATTGGGAGAGGGGGTTGGGGTTATGGACATTGGGTAGGGTATGTGCTATGGTGAGTGCTGTGAAGTGTGTAAACCTGACGATTCACAGACCTGTACCTCTGGGGATAAAAATATATTATATGTTTATGTTTATAAAAAATAAATTTTTTTTTAAAAAGATTCTCTCTCTCCTTCTCCCTCTGCTCCTACCACCTCCCCCTGCAAAAAAAAAAAGAGAAGTGCCTTGACTGATGCTTACCACATATTAAAGACTTGATAAAAATTATTTTCCCACTAATTATTTTCATAAAAGTGACTGATGTAGTTGCATGAAATGTGAAGAGTCAGAAAGCCCCATAGCTCCTCTTCTCACCAGGCCATCCCAGGATCTCGAGCAATACTTAGCACTAATAAACAAGCTCTGCTTCCAACCCTGGTCCTGCCATTACCTCAGTGTATGATCTTAGGAAAACTCTAAAATTCAGGTATCTTAGCTCTCAAATGAGACAGATTAAATTATTCCTTAATATTCTTTCAACCCCAAACTTTGATTCTAAGAAGTTTACTTTTTTCCCTTTCTTTTCTTTTTTGAATCAAATAACTGTTATTTAAAGAGATTCAACAATCCATCTATTCAGAGGTAAACCTTATTGAAGTTTGAAATGCAAACATTCTGAAATTTTCTAAAACGTAATTTGCAGAGTCTTCTAACACCATGATCTCATTTCTAATATAGACATATACACAATTCAAAAACTATACAATTACAGACACACACACTTTTATGAAATGAAATCATGGTACAAATAAGATTCAGCAAATTACATCTTTTCCTTTATACATTCTCACAGCTAAACCATTTTCTTTTTTTTTTCTTTTTTTTTTTATATTTTTTTATTTTTTATAAACATATTTTTATCCCCAGCGGTACAGGTCTGTGAATCACCAGGTTTACACATTTCACAGCACTCACCAAAGCACATACCCTCCCCAATGTCCATAATCCCACCCCCTT
>NC_081561.1:106734795-106768552 GCF_022355385.1 Mustela nigripes
CAGACACCCCCGATCCTTCTGTGACCCTGCGGGACCTGAGGCCACGCTGACCCCATGTGGGCTTTGCCCCAGGTAGCCTCTGGAGCGATGTCCCTCACCGGAACAGACTTTTAAAAGTCCTGATTTTTTGCGTGGTTGCTCCGCCAGTTGCCGGGAGCCAGCCCCTCCCCCCTAATCCATTTTCTTTAATGACTGAATAGTATTCAATTGTATGGATCTCTCTGTCTCTCTCTGAACCCCTAGCTCTCATACATAGAAATTTAGGTTATTTCTGACTTATTGCTATTACAAAATGTTGGATGGACATCTTTACATATATATTTGAACATATAGGTGAAATTTCTTGATATTGAGGTAATTGGTAAAATACTTATAAACATTTAACAAATTTCCTAGATATCAAATTTCCCTTTATAAATTGCTGGTTTGTGTTCCCACTGACACAGAATCCACTAATAATGTCCATTGTCCCCACAATCTCAGGATCAGTGGCTGCTTTCACTATGTTAACAGTCTGGCCTGTATGTGGGGCACAAAATGTCTTACTGTTTTTTTAATTAGACTATTTGAATTATTAGTGAACAAGTGTGGAATTTTTGTATTAGTTATTTGCATTTCTTCTTCAGTGAACAATTTACATATTTGATTATTCTTTCAATTAGGATAAATCCTTTTACTTTTTTAGTAGAACCTTAAAAAATATATTATGCTTTCTATAAACTACAAGTATTTCCTCTCAGTGTGTCACTTATCTTTCAATTTTATTTATAGTATTTCTTGCCATCCACATACTTTCAATATTCTTGCAGCCACTTCTGTTAAACATTTTTTATATCATTTTGAGAACTTTATATCATTTACAGTACCCTTCCCCAACCCAGGATTAAAAAAATATTTTGTCTATTATTAAAGTTGGTACTAATACTTACACTATTTTTATATGTTTTTTAAAGTATTTTTATGTATTTATTTATTTGACAGAAAAAGAGAGAGAGCGCACAGAAGTAGGAGAAACAGCAGAGGGAGAGGAGAAGCAAGATTCCTGCATAGCAGGGGGAGCCCAATGTGGGACTTGATCCTAGGGTCCTGGGATCTGACCGGGGCCAAAGGCAGTCATTTAACCAACTGAGCCACCCATGCCATTTATATATATATATATATATATATATATATATATATATATATATATTTTATGTTTTGACAAGTAGTCTGGAATTTATTTGTCTGTATGATTTGAGATTTGAATATAACCCTATTTTCTTCCAAAAGAAGAACCACTTATTTTTGCTTCATTTATTGTTAAACCATCTTGTCTTCCTTGATTCAAGATGTCACCTGTATCACATATTAAATTCTAATACTTATTTGAGTTTCCTTCTGGGCTCTATTTTGTGAACAGCTGTTAGATTGTAGAATAAATGTATGCCTACACTCAGAGAGTGGTGAGCTGCAATTACACAGCTTTGTGCAGGGATATGGGTATAAAGGTTTGGGATGTTCATACTGAATGTGGGGGTAGGAATATGTGCTTGAATTTATGTGTGCATGGTGACTCCTGAAGGACATTCTGTGTGCCCTTGCACCAGTTTTGTGAGGATATAAGATAGCAGAAGAGTGTGTTCAGCCATGAACATGACATCATCTAAAGAAGAAGGGCATATGCCAGTGAGGAGTCCAACCCAGCTTATCCCTGCTCTCTCAGTCTCTCCCCTCTAGGAGGGACTCACCTCTGATTGTCATCCCAGCTGGGATGAATCCCTGCCTCTCAGAACCAAATCTTGCCTCTTATGAAATCAAAGGAATTTGGAAAGAAAAAATTCAAAGTCACTAGAACTTGGTGCCCATCTGATGTAGCCTCAGGAGACAAATCAAAAAACGAGAGTAGGTGTGGCTAAAACATAGTAGAAGGTAAGAACTGTGGTTTGAAAAAGAGCTCCCATTGTCAGAAAATTCTCCCTTCATAGGAATTTCAAATGGCACATTGCTGCCTTTGGACCATATAGCCCACATTTTAAGGCTCAGGGAACACATGTAGATGAATGATTTATATATAATCTAAATCTGAATTAAGTTAAATAAATCATAACTTAAAAATTTTATTTGTATTCTCCTTCAATCTGTTGCACTTGACTTAAGGATCCAACTAAAAATAAATTCGTGACTAAATGATTTAGCACTATTAAAATAGCTACCAGAGATACATTCAAAATAATAAAAAGGCAATGACATTGCTGAAATATCCATTAATGCAACTACTTAAAAATTTAGAACACATCAGTGAGAACACACTGATCAATAGACATTTAGAGAATTGTATTCCAATTTTTCAGCAAATTATTCAATAATCACATTCTTCTTTCATCCTAATCATTTCAAAAATTCTTTCAAATTTCAAAATTTTGGAGTGTGTGCGTTGCTCAGTCTTTAAGCCTCTACCTTTGGTTCAGGTCATGATCCCAGGACCCCGGATCGAGCCCTGTGTCAAGCTCCCCGCTTAGCATGAAGTCTGCTTCTCCCTCTCCCACTCCCCCTGCTTGTGTTCCTTCTCTCACTGCCTGTCTCTCTGTGTCAAATAAGTGAATAAATAATCTTTTTTTTAAAACTTCAAATATTTTAGTTCTGAATAGGTGTAGTCTGTTTATAAATGATATTCGTATGTGGTATAGAAGTATGTATCTGTGAAAATGAATTAGTTCCTTAGACTTGAGTTATTACCTAACAAAATGTTCCTTGTGAACTGCTAACTGACATCCTTGGGGGCCATTTTCAGCTTCTCTCTAGAGAAATTCCTTAGAGTATTTATTTGTGTTTAAGCTGATATAGCAACAGGGATTTGGGGCAAGGAGAGGGATTTAAGGAATATGTGGTTATGTTTTACATAGGGTTACAATGAGTGAATTGCAGCTGTTAGTTACATTTTAAATAACTAGTTTTATACCTTGTCTTGGGACCTAAAAATCACAAACATCTCCATTTGGGTCAATTTGAGAAAATGCTTGAATAAATTTTCATACTTTATCTATATTTCCAAAATACAATAGCATACTGTAAAAAATATTAACAAAGTTTAGTCATGGGCCTCTGAGAACAAGAAAGGATTGTTCACAGTGTGTTTCTGGTGGCAATGGCCTGGCATAGTGCCTAGCATCCAGCCTGGGGGGGAACCTGAGCAGATGAGACATAGAAAGGTTCACATGTCCATATTTGAAATCTGAATTCTCAAGGTTTAGTCTCCCTTTCTCTCCTGCCACCTCACGCCCTAGAAAGACCTGAATTTTTTGTGAAGGATGTTTCCTTTAATATCAGCCTACATTTTCTTCTTCTTCCTTTGGTCTTCACTTTTTTTTTTTTTGGAGATTGTTGGATCTTTTGTCTTTTCCTGAACTTGTCATTCTTCGGAATATGTAGAAAGACACATTCCTTTGACTTCCATCTCTACGTAGCTAAACACATATATCATGTCTCAGTAACTCTGCAGAATAAGTGGGTACAAGATATATGGGCAATTCATTGCCTCGATGTCTCCATGTGTGGTCAGTAGAAAACACAACTCAGGACATGTACCTGATTGCCATCATGGAAATATGCCTTGTCTGCCTAAATGTCACCATACAAAAATAGATTGTAATGGAACTCAAGCAGAAGTTTTGGGGGTTATTTTCCAGTGTCTTCACTGATATAGAACACTAGATAGTATTTTTTCTATTCCACTTAGTCATCTCACTGTATTATTGTAAGCTTGGTGGTCTTCTAATTAGATTATCTTCATGGACCCTACATTTGTACATAGTATTGGAGATTCTGAGGGTTCTAGATACCAAGATGAAAATGTCAGTATTCTCTTTTCCCCCAGTTTACAGACATGCTACAACAAGTAGCCAGAAAGCATGTATGAAACTAACAACACTTCTGAAGACCCAGGGAGATGGTTATTTTATTTTATTTTAAAGATTTTTATTTATTTATTTGACAGAAAGAGAGAGCATAAGTAGGCAGAGAGACAGCCAGAGAGAGAGGGGGAGGCAGGCTATCCGCTGAGCAGAGAGCCCGATGTGGGGCTTGATCTTAGGACCCTGAGACCATGACCTGAGCTGAAGGCAGAGGCTTAACCCACTGAGCCACCCAGGCACCCCAAGATGGTTATTTTATATCACATGGCTTGCACTAACTCTCAATTTACAAGGCAGAGTTCAAAAAGTTTTATAATGGTTTTTCAGTTTCCAGTAGTTTTTTGGATATTCTCCATAAGGTGACTTTGTTACCATTATGAATTGGGAGTAGAAAACACCTGTCTTTGTCCTGTGCCTATGCAGCCATCACCCTCTGTTTCAACTGCAGACGAGCCCTGAGGTATCACCAGACATGATCCTCACTGTGCCTAGTACACACTCTCTCCATTGTCACCATTAGAACTATTCTCTAACAAACTATTCTTTAGGACCTTCCTGATCATTACTGATGGTTTTCCATGTGATCTTCTCTGTCCTTTATTGTCTTTATGTTGTGGAGCTTATTTCTTTCCAATTGTCTCATTAAATGGCTAACATTTATTGAGTACTATGTGGCAGGCACTCTTTTTTTTTTCATTTATTTATTTTCAGCATAACAGTATCATTATGTTTTCACCACACCCAGTGCTCCATGCAATCCGTGCCCTCTCTAATACCCACCACCTGGTAACCCGACCTCCCACCACCCCGCCACTTCAAACCCTTCAGATTGTTTTTCAAAGTCCATAGTCTCTCATGGCAGGCACTATTATAATTTTTTCAAGAGTTTATTTATTTATTTGACAGACAGAGATCACAAGTAGGCAGAGACAGGCAGAGAGAGAGAGAGGAGCAAGCAGGCTCCCCGCTGAGCAGAGAGCCCAATGCGAGGCTCAATCCCAGGACCCTGGGATAATGACCTGAATATTACTGAGCCATAAAAAGAATGAAATCTTGCCATTTGCAACAATGTGGATCAACCTAAAGAGTATAATGCTAAATGAAATAAGTCAATCAGAGAAAGACAAATACTATATGACTCCCTTCATATGTGGAATTTAAGAAACAAAACAAATGAACAAAGGAAAAACAAAGAGAAAACAAAAAGTAGACTCTTAGCTATAGAGAGCAAACTGGTGGTTACCAGAGTGGAGGTGGGGGCTGGGTAAAATGGGTTATGGGGATAAAGAGCACACTTACCGTGATGAATACTGGGTATTAAATGGAATTGTTGAATCACTGTATTGTACACTTGAAACTAATGCTACACTGTATGTTAACAATATTGGAATTTAAATGAAAAACTTAATAAAAAACGTTTTTTCTCACTGGACTCCAACGTTATCAACTGTGAGGTTTCTAAATCGTTTTATTCTATATCTGTCCACATATGAATATGCATTTACCATTTTTACCTTGGACTTTGCCTATTCACAGTTTCCAACTGGTCACTTGCTCGTAAATCATTCAGGCATTTTGAAAAATTTGGTTACGAGTAATGTTAAAGAATATGCCTTTATTCTTGACTTAGATAAATATTGTCTTCTTAACACCACTTATTTCTCAATGAGGCCTTTCTCCTCTACCTGATACTTCTATGTTTCTTGTTTGAAAAGCAAAAATTCTTTTAGTCTGTTATGCAGTTGGTTTGAGCAACCACCTCCATGAAAGCTGGGAAGATTTTGTAAAGTACCATCCCAGGGGCCACACTTTCACATGATACAGTTCTCAAAGGACTATTTGTTTTGTCTCTTTGAACGGTAGTTCTTTTTGAAAAAGCTGTTTATCTGTCCCTTTTTCCAAATATAGTGCCTCAGGATGTTAGCAGTTTCTTTTGTAGAGGATATAAATATTTCTCATAAAGGTCATAGGCAATAACCAATGGTTTGTTTATTAAACCTAAGAATTTAGGAAAGGGTCAATATTGGTTTTATTCCCTGGGATACATGTGATATAATGATAAGTATTTTAGTTGATGATGTGTAGATTTCCACATGTTCATGTGCTTCTCACAAGAAAATATCTTTGTCTTGTACTTTTATGTTTTCCCAAAATACTTCACACAAGAGTTAGTGCACAACTCTAACACAGAATCCAATAAATGCTTACAAATTAATCAGTTTTATTTTCAGTAGATATAAATCACTAATGATTAGACTTTTTTCTCTTATTTTTTGACAAGTAGTGGACCATATCAGCTTACTTATATTGCTAAATAACTCAACATCAAATTTAAAGTAAAAATTAAGTTTTTTAGATCTTTTATGAACACCTGGAATATTTTTGATGTTCTTTCATGTTTTTGAATGCACTAAAAAATACATGCAGATGTGACCAATTGAGTTTTCCTTTTTCCTCAACTGAACTCCATGACTAAAAGAAGTATCAACTGTAATTTAATTTTTTATGCTTTCTTCTGTTTTCATAAACAAATTTTTAATCACAAAAGTAACCCAGGGGTACAGTAACAAATTTCAAACAGTAAAGAAGGCATGAAATATAAAATATAAGATTCTTCCTTTTACTAATTCTCTGAGGCAGCCCCTCTGTTCCATCCCCACAGGTAGAATCTTCATTAACCTTTTCTTCTGATTTGGTTCTTCTTATTGCTGTCACTATACTTCTATTTGTGTATTTATAAAATTTAGACATTGTCTATTTTTCTGCAATGAAACTTGAAGAAGTTATCACATTAATTTTCATTCCACCTCTCTTTCTCAGTCAACTACTCAAATATTTTTAGTTATACCTTATCTTTACATTTCTGGGGTTCATAATAACCCAGAAAGCCATCTCTATATCTTTCACCTATTTGTCTTTCTGTCTATCTCTATATTCTCTTACATAAACCTAAGTCTTCTGTGATTTGCTAATAAAGATAATTTTAAAAATGAAATCCCAAATAGCTCGTTGAATATGAACATGGAAACGTTATTCCCTGCAGAATTAGATATTATGGCAGAAACCTTAAATGAGAATTCTGTAACAGTAAAACTTTGCCACTCATAGGAGAATCCTCCAAGAATTAAGGCCTAATGAATATTCTTTAAATTCACTGCCATCTTTCTTCTCTATTCTGGATCACATATCAGTATTTCTTATATCCCACACTACCCTCATCCTGGGGTTCTTGTTTTGTTTGATTGTGCTCCTTTTGACAAATTAATTTTGAATGTATAGGATGTATGCATAGTAACTTCCTAAATTCTTACTTGTCTGGAAATGTTTGAAAATCTGTGGTATAAAATTTTGGATTCAAAATACTTTATGTTAATAACTTTAAAAATATTGCTGAATTTTCCTTGGAATTCACTGTTAGTGATAAGAAATCTCAAGTTGATCTGATACTATTCTCTTATAGGTAATCTGATTTTCTCTCTCTACTTTAAGAATTTTTTCCTTATCCTTGGAGTTATAAATAATCAGTGGATGCGTATGTGTATAAAGGAATATTTTTCAATGTTATTTGGTGTTTGGTAGACTGGAGACTGAAAACTGAAGACAGAGACATGTTCTTTTAACTCTTTGACTATGTCCCTTTATCTGTTGTCACTCAGGAATCCTATTTCTCAGAATTTTAGTTCTAGATTGTTCTATTATCCATATTACTAGGTCAGTTTACCAGATAAGCGATAAGGTGTGTGCATTTAATAATTTATTCTATCCAATGAGCTTGTCTTAATTTAATCATCATATGCATATTTTTTGAGACTCTTTTTTTCTTCATTGCCCTCCCACATATACTTTTTATAAAGCACTGCTTTTTTAAATAAATATAACAGCCTTTTGAATTTTCCAGATAATAGACTTTTTAAAAAGTCCACATCTGGTACCTGAATTATCTTCCCTTTCTCCAAGGACAGTTGTTCTGTTTGTTTACCTCGGAGCTTATTTTTCATGCTAATAATTTTCTTTAAAAGTCTGGAGATCCTTGGTAATTAAATCATGTTAAATAAAGAAACTTTGTTCCTTAATATGAATGGCTGGAAAGGATCTTTTTTTTTCAGATACTGGTGAATCCATTTTCTTAATGGATCCTTCTTTGGACTAGGTGGCTTACCATAGACTTTGTGTGATGGCACAGGCATTTTATTTTATTTTTATTTTTATTTTTATTTTTTTAAGATTTTATTTATTTATTTGACAGACAGATGATGAAATTCTAGAACCTAGGTAAGGTTCGGTGGGCTGAGGTCCGGAGCCGATGACCAAGAAAGAATTCTTGAGACATCTTTGGTGCAAAATGGTGGTTTATTAAAGCACGGGACAGGACCCGTGGGCAGGAAGAGCTGCTGCCCCGGGTTGTGAGGGATGGCAGGTTATGTACCCTGCTGTTGGGGGAAGGTGAGGGGAAGGGAGGTTTCAGTGGAGTTTTCATATGCTAAAGAGGGCCTACAAGGTGCCAGGATGTTCCAGGCCTGCCTGAGGCCTTGCCCTTGCTGCTGGATCAATGTTGTCTTTAGACCAGCCATTAACATTAAGATCTTTGGGAGACTTTTTGGTGGGGTCTCACAATCCTGCTATCAATCGTCTTTGTTAGTGAGATTTAGGACATTTGTAAGCCAAGGGAGACTCCGGTCTAGCAGGATTGTGAGCTCTGCAAGTTAACTATTTGCTTATTGTTCATGGCAGTCAGGGCTGCCTGAGGGATGCTACACTTATGGAGGGGAAAGGGTGAAGAGGGGGTGCAAGGTGCCAGCTTTTGCTTTGTCCTCAGCCAGCCTCCTGCTCCCTCATCACAGAGATCACAAGTAGTCAGAGAGGCAGGCAGAGAGAGAGGAGGAAGCAGGCTCCCCACGGAGCAGAGAGCCCAACACAGGGCTTGATCCCAGGACCCTGGGACCACGACCTGAGCCAAAGGCAGAGGCTTCAACCCACTGAGACACCCAGGTGCCCCGGCATGTGCATTTTAATGAGCAAATTGTGGAAAACAAAAGACAGGCTAGGATCTCCACAATTGCCAAAGTTGGGGTGGGGTTGCACCTAACTCTAGCACTGAAGTGCATTACTATTTCGGTCTTGAGTGCTGTTACTTATTCCTTTCTTTCCTCCCTCCTTTTTTTCCCCTTCTTTATTTTTTTCTCTCTTTTTGAAGTCTGGACTTAATTCAGGCACTGCTATGCTTTTTTGCTTGCCACAAAACCTCTGATGTCTTGTGCTAGAATTTTCTCTACTGTGATTTCTCCATCAATCTTATACCAGCTGAAATGTGTCAAAATGTCCAGTCCATTGATGGCACGTCTTCTGTTTTACAGAGTTATTTTGGGTTTATACTTTTAGAAATATATTCTCATACAAAAGCAAAAATAAACTATTGGGACTTCATCAAGATGAAAAGATTTTGCACAGTGAAGGAAACAACCAACAAAACTAAAACACAGCCTATGGATTGGGAGAAGGTATTTACAAATGACATATCTGATAACAGGTTAGTATCCAAAATCTATAAAGCACTTATTAAAACACAACACCCCAAACCCAATAATCCAGTTAAGAAATGGGCAGAAGACATGAATAGTTTTCCAAAAAAGACATACATATGGCCAACAGACACATGAAAAAATCACCATCATTCATCACCAGGGAAATGTCAAAACCTCACTGAGATATCACCTCACAACAGTCAGAACGGTTAAAATTAACAACACAAGGAACGTGTTTACAGGTGTTGGCCAGGATGCAGAGAAAGGGGAACCTTCTTATGCTATTGGTGGGAATGCAAACTGGTGCAGCCACTCTGGAGAACAGATTAGAGGTTTCTGAAAATGTTTAGATAGGGCTACCCTATAATCCAGCAGTGGTACTAGTAGGTATTTACCCAAAGGATACAAAAAGTACTGATTTGATGGGGCACATGCATTCTGATGTTTATAGCAGCACTATCGACAATGGAAAGAGCCTAAATGTCCACAGACCAATTAATGGATAAAGATGTGGTCTATACATACACTGGAACATTATTCAGCCATCATGACAACATTGACAGAGCTAGAGTGTATTATGCTAAGGGCAGTAAGTCAGTCAGAGAAAGACAAATACCATATAATCTCACTTGTATGTGAAATTTAAGAAAGAAAATTAGATGAACATATCAGAAGAAGGAAAAGAAAAAAAGGAGAGAGGGAAACAAGCCATAAGTGACTCTTAATGCTAGAGAACAAACTGAGGGTTGATGGAGGGAGAGTGGTGGGGGGTGGGCTAGATGGGTGATGGGTATTAAGAAGGGTATTTGCTGTGATGAGCACTGGTTGTTGTATGTAGGTGACAAATTCTACTGAATTCTACTCCAGGAACCAATATTGCACTGTATGTTAACTAACAAAATTTAAGTAAAAAAAAAAAACAACATCCTCCTGTCATTTCAATGGAATTTGGAGTGGGGTTGGGAGGTGGGAGAGGAGTACAGATTCATGTGCTCAAACGGCTATTTGGAGCAGGGAGCCTGTACACCATTTAGAAGTTTGTACCATTTTGTATTAATGTAAATATATATCTTTAGTTCACAAAATATCTTTAGTTTTCACTCAAATGTGGGCTATTCCATAGTCCCACTTTCCCTCCAAAGAGCATGAGAAAGAAAAAATTTTTTAACAAATATAATGAATGTTGCACATTTCCAACAGCCATTTATGAATTAATATTTGAGTGTAGGAAAGCAGATGAAAAGCAGTAAAGATGATAAAAACTTTCATGACAATTTACTTCTACTCTTCCTCTACTAAGTTACATTTGACATGTAACTTTTTTGGCTCAGATTATAGTAGTACCTTCTAAAGAAGAGCTTTTCACACAAACCAAAATGCAAAGAAAAACTACTCCTTGAATGACAATATGATCGTTGCTGTTTATTAGGATCCTAATATCTTCCTTAATTAGGTCACCACACCAGACATTTTCTGTATCCTGTTTCTCTTTATAAGAGGGAATGTTTACTCTTGTAAAGCTTCTGATCTGCAGTCAGCGTCCAATAATTGGCTTTGTGTATCATTTCTATATTGAAAAAATTAATTAACCTTAGTCCTATGCTCAAGTATCCAATCTTCCTCACGAATTTACATTTGTGTGTGTGGGTGGAGTTGATACTTTATTAAAATGCAGAATACTATGAAAGGCACAGCTTCCATAAAGCTGTGAAGTCATGAAAACAATGTAAAAAGTATAGGCCTCAGGCTCTGAAAGAGAGGAGAGTTTTGGGAGAGAGAGGTGTGGGAATTACACAGAAGACTGCACTAAGGGAACTTCTACATTCGATCGCACAGTGAAGCACCACAGAGGTAGTCACTTCCCAGCACTGATGAAAGATCTCTGGGCAAGAGGACAATAGCTAGCAAAGGAGAAGGGAGCTGCTCATGCCCTGTCCATACTGAGCATCACCTGGAGCTTGAGCAGTGTGGGTACATGTGAACACACACACACACACACACACACACACACACACACACAAACGTGAGCACATGTGCACATGCAGAACACATGTCGAATAGGTTTTCTCTGTCAAGAGATTTTAACATCAGTTTTATTGAAAATCCTTTCAGCAGTTCAGCAGTCTCCTGCCTGAGGTAATTGGGCAGAGGAAAACCCATTAGTGGGGCTCAGTCTGTGACCAGGAAAGAGCCACTAAGTCAGGCTCCGTTCTAGTGAGCAGGCTGAAAATCAGAACAGAACCTCAGTGCTCCCGTCTTATGAATCACTCTTTACCCAGGGAATAAACTCTGCAGATGAGAGTGATCTAGAGTTAGTGATGATTCTCTTAACTGTTTCCCCAGCTTACCAATGAGAGAAATAAAAAAGTCCCAAATACGGAGTTGCTGAATTAGAAGGGATGAATTCAACTGAGCAAAGATAGACTCCCCTTTTCTGTGCCATTTAGTGCAGTATACTGGGGTTCAGAGTTAAGCCATCAAATCCAGAGAAAAAAAGAGAATTCCTGCAAAGCCCAATTCAGAACCCCATGGCTCAAGGTGCTTTAACATGTGATTACTGAGGAATCACATGGTGATAGCTTCCAACTTTGGAAATTTAACCTGTTAAACCCACCTATGACTGCCTTTTTCTGCCATGCCACCACTTTTCTTACTGTCATATGAAAGAATAAGAATGACGTTTCCATTTAGAAAGGTCAAATATTTGTGAAGAACTATGCTAAGTTTATAAACATTACCTCATTTAGTCTTTATTAACAACCCTATGAAAAGCACTGTGCCTATTTTTATTTATTATTTTTTAATTTTTTTTAATTTTTAATTTTTTATTTTTTATAAACATATATTTTTATCCCCAGGGGTACAGGTCTGTGAATCACCAGGTTTACACACTTCACAGCACTCACCAAAGCACATACCCTCCCCAATGTCCATAATCCCACCCCCTTCTCCCAAACCCCCTCCCCCCAGCAACCCTCAGTTTGTTTTGTGAGATTAAGAGTCACTTATGGTTTGTCTCCCTCCCAATCCCATCTTGTTTCATTGATTCTTCTCCTACCCACTTAAGCCCCCATGTTGCATCACCACTTCCTCATATCAGGGAGATCATATGATAGTTGTCTTTCTGTGCTTGACTTATTTCGCTAAGCATGATCGGCCTTTTGGCTAAGATCAAGTGTGCCTATTTTTAAAAATATTTTTATTTATTTGAGAGAGAAAGAGAACATGAGTGGAAGGAGGAGCAGAGGGAGAGAGACAAGCAGACTCCCCATGATCAGGGAGCCCAGGGCTTGATCCCGGGACCCCAAGATCATGACCTGAGCCAAAGGCAGATGCTTAACCAACTGAGCCACCCAGGCACTTCTGCATCTATTTTTAAAAGGTAATCACTGAAGCTAAAAGAGGTTAAATAACTTTCTCAAGCTCACCAGCTGGTATCTGGCAAATCTGGGATTTGGGTCTGCCCAACTCCATACCGATGTATACTCTTGTCCTTCATGGGTGAACACCACACAGTAAGTCATTTATTCAGACTCATGGTAGCCTCAGATTTTTGGAGCTTCAGGAAACCTTACAGATGGCCCCATCCAAACTAGAGAAGGACATGGAAACCCAGGGGGGTGAGTGAATTATCAAGATGGTGGCAGTAGAAGCAACACAACTCAGAGACCCTGAGTCCTAAGCAGGGACCTTTTCTGGGACACCATCTTGCTAACTGGGAAAATACTTAACTAAATGAGATGACCTAAATAAGTCTACCATGAACTTTTAAGACACTTAAAAATTTTTGATGTTTTGGATAGGCTCAGCCCTCAATGTGAACACGTGAGTGCTTTTCATTTAATTCCGAAGAGAAAATTTTAAACACTTTGACTAGAATTAATCAACACTTGGCAGTGTTTCAAATTCAATGATTTTCACACACTAAATTTAGCTCAATTTAAAAATCCATGATTCAATCCAATGAACAGTCTCTATCCAGATCATTCCGGTGCTTCTCTCTGTTGCTTGCTTCAGTAACCACCTCACCCCATCTCCTTGCAAGTTCTCCCTGGGCTGTCTCCCTTGACATTCTTCGTCTTCTGTTCTCAGGAGGATGAATTGGAAAACAATCCTGGAAACACTGATCAATCAATATGTTCATCATAATTTCCTTCAGATGTTTTCCTCTCATTTTCACACGAATTGACTTAGTTATTATGAGCACTCTTTCTCCCGAGTGCATGGATTCTAATAGCACAATCAACAACCTCCTAGAAATGCTAGTAATAGGGCCCAGCACCCCTGGGGACTCCACAGCATTTCAAGGGGCCAGTAGAGAGGACTAGTCCACTCACATCTTGCCCTCCAGTTTGTTCATTATGTGCATTGTAATGTTATCATTTTTCTTTGGGACAAAGATGTTGGAAAATACCTCTCTCCCTTGACTGTTGCTTTCTCTAAGTCATTTTGCATTCAGTAGATATATGTTTGAAATATAGCAATATTCAGGGGAACCTGGGTGGCTCAGTGGGTTAAAGCCTCTGCTTTCAGCTCAGGTCATGATCCCAGGGTCCTGGGATCGAGCCCCACATCGGGCTCTCTGCTCAGCGGGGGAGCCTGCTTCCCCCTTCTCTCTCTGCCTACTTCTCTGCCTACTTGTGATCTCTGTCTGTCAAATAAATAAATAAAATCTTTTTAAAAACCCAATATTCAAATGTAACATCAACATGATGATTACCTTTATTTATGATTGTTTTGTTATTCTTTCATAGGGAATATTATTTTTTGGCCTTTCTTCCCATTCATCCCATGCCCCCACCCCCCAAAAAATTAGTTTTCATTGAGCCAAGACATTTATGTGAATATAAGATTTTTTACAAAGTATCTTAATCATGATCAATTACTCTTTGACATAAATAGAGCAGATAAAGTAACAGAAGAAATGTACCTGCTCCAAAGCAAAAATAGACAGTGATTCTATGTTAAGTGATAAACAATATTGTCTTTTCTATTTCAGCTGTAAAACAAGTCAGAAACTTAGGGTCATCCTTGATTCTTCTCTTCCTTAGAATCCCAGCCATGATGAAGCTCTGTCAGTATATCCAAAATATCTCCCCAGTCCACCACTTTTCTCCTCTTCCCATGGTGGTTGCTGTAGTCTAGGCTCCTGTAGTACAGGCTCCTGCCTGTACCAGGCCCCCACGTTCTTCCTTGCCTCTCGTCTTAACGCCCCCTGCCCACCCAGTTTCAGCACTTCAGCCAGAGAGACCTCTGGACTGCAATTCAGATCATGTCCTTGTCCTTTTCAACAAATCAATATCTCGGCTTTGGGGTTGGAACAAATTTCAAATGTCTCAAATCAGGTAAGGTCCCACAAGGTCTGACCTCTGCAGCTGTGTGATCATCACCCTCCTTCATATTCTAGCCACAGCAAACTGTTGCTAGTTCCTTGACTGCCCCACAGCCTGCCTCCTCTCCAGGCCTTTGCATGTGCTGTTACTTCTTTTCAGGGAGTTACCCCTCATCTCTTCTTCTCCCAGCTGCTTTCCCCTTTTTTGTCACACACTCTCCCTTTGCCCAACTTCTTCTGAGCTTTTCATCCTCATTCAGCACCTTTTCCACTGGGAAGCCTTTCTTATTTCCTCGGGACTGAGATAGTTGCCTCTCTTAGTATTCCCAGCACCCTTCCGTTTAGGACAATCAGGACTTATCACACTGGAGAACCATTGCTTATTGCTGGTCCATCTCTGGATCGTAAGTTCTTTGAAAGATGGAACAAAGTCTTCTTCACCACCTCGTGGCCCTAAATTGGTAATATCAGGAATTATGAAATGTAGTCTGAGGCCCACATTATAAAAATGTCTGCTTGAAGGGCATGAACTCACCCGCACTAATAAGCCTTTTATTTGGGGTGTGTGTGCACATGGTGTGTGCACCCCCTAGACTAAAAGCTAAACAGATCTATTATGAATCTTGAGATTCAGATTGAATTGTGTCAAAGTCCCAAGTTTAGAGCCTGGAGGATTTCTAGGACTTCCCCAAATCTGAGCATTTTGTTGATGATGACATTTCTGACTTCCTTGTCCTCTGGGCTCCTGCATCCTTATACAATATATCTGGGCTTCGCTGCATTGACCTAGATATGAAACTTAATGCATCTTTGAATCCCACACAAAAATGCTCTTTACATGCAAACTTTAGTGAATGATGTGCACTTGAGAGATGATTTTGTATCAGAATTAGAGGAGAGTTTATACTGCAGACCTAGTAGCAAATTCCCTTTCTAACACAAGCCAGTGTGGATGGCTTCTGTCTGTCCCTTTGCCCATAGAGCTGCCATGTTCCCTGCATACCTTTCCCACATATGCATGCTGATTCATTTACCTGCAAGCAGAGGCAGACGAGGGTGGGTCATAGAGGCTGGCAGGGCCACTTACATGTCTGTGACCTTGGGCAAATGACCTTCACTACATTATGACTTAGATTCCTCAGTGGTAAAATAGAAATAAGAGTATTTACTCTAAAACTGTTACAGTGACGTTAAATAAGTTAACAGACATGAAGTTCTTAAAATAGGTCTGGTTTGGGGCGCCTGGGTGGCTCAGTGGGTTAAGCCTCTGCCTGCAGCTCAGGTCATGATCCCAGGGTCCTGGGATCGAGCCCTGCATCAGGCTCTCTGCTCAGCAAGGAGCCTGCTTCCCCCTTTCTCTCTGCCTGCCTCTCTGCCTGCCTCTCTGCCTACTTGTGATCTCTCTCTCTGTGTCAAATAAATAAATAAAATCTTAGAAAAAAAATAGGCCTGGCATATAAAGTGCTCAACAAATGTTCATAGCTTGTATCGCTCCACCAAAGCCCAGAGTATTGTGGAGAACTGCACCCTGGTTTGAGGAGCAGAATTTTTTGTTGTCACATTATGAATGCACTAAGTTTTCAAGGGTTATCACCCTTGAAAACTTAGTGCATTCATAATCACAATGCCTATAAACAACTGGAACTTATCAGAGTTTACCTAAGACTCCAGTTCAGCATTCTTCTAGAAGGTCCAGGTGTCACTGAAGTACAGCCCTCCTATTCACGGCAGACCCACGCAGGTAGAGCCCAACATTCAGGTGATGCCCTTCCCTCCCACATCATATTAATTTGCTGCTTGTGACACGAACCATTACAATAACTCACAACACGCTATGCTCATACATATGTTAATGTACAACATCCACATATGTTAATAAAATTGCTTGGTTGTTTTTAAGTTAATAGTTAAGTTTTATAACAAAGACTGTATGTGTAATTGCACATACTTTCCTTGTAAAGTAAATGATAAGCCACATGTATATGTTACAGGAAAAGAGTTTACCAAAATTTGTTGACTTTTCTCTTTCAACCTCTCTCCTCTCACTTAATGCATTTTTCCCTGGAGAATGAGAATGGGTTAAATAGGTAGGTTTTGCTGATTTCTGTTCCAATTGTGTAGGCAGTAGTTTACTTCCCCAAATGTGTAATACTGTTGTAGGTATTCAAGAAATATTTTTTGAATTAATGTCAAATATATATTTTTTTAAAAGTACCACAGTAGGGCACCTGGGTGGCTCAGTCAGTTAATTGTCTGCCTTCCACTCAGGTCATGATCCCAGAGTCTGGGATCAAGTGCCACGAGTCCTCCCTGCTTGGAGGGGAGTCTGCTTCTCCCTCTGCTCCTCCCCCTTAATATGCTCTCTCTCAAATAAATAAAAAAAAATTTTTTTAAAGAACCGAATTATCTAGGTCGCAACAAGTACACCTAGCACCTGGATTCTGGTTTCCAATACCATTCTCCAATTAAAGGATCCAGGACTTCTTGGAGAAATGGATAATTCTAGGATTGGAGCAGGAAATATAAATGTAATCCTGGAGTATCCTGTAGTGTCAGAAAGCAAGGAACTTCTCAAAAATAAAAACCTTGCAATGATGAAGATACTTCAAAGGGACACGGAATCATCTAAAAAAGTTCCTAATGGTCAAAGCTGAAACAATTTACTGCAAAATAAATAACATAGTATTGGATTATAACCTAAAGCACAAAATCAATATCCATGAGTCCATATCAATGTAAATAAATTATTGGTTTAATAAGGAAATAAATGGAGAGAATTGAAAAACCACCAGCGCAGAATTCATGTAGCCACTATGCCCTCAAGGAGGTGGAGCATAACTCCCCCTGTGTCTAAATGTAGTGACTTCCTTCCAAAGAATACAATATGGAAGGAGAGGGGAAAGAATAACTTACAGGGGAGAAAGCTGAAAAGCACAACTTCCACCGGGGGATCAAAATTAACATTAATAGCGATAAATCATACTGATAAGATACATCCTTGAGACATCCTTGCTGTGATACTATGAGAACTGCATTATACATCTCTGTTTTCCTCCCAGAAACTCACAATACCATCCAATCATAAGAAAAATATCAGAAAAATCTCAGTTGAGGGATGTTCTATAAAATACTCCACCAGTATCCTTGAAAGTGACTAGGTCATCAAAAACAAGGAGAATCTGTGAAACTGTCTAAGCCAAGAGGAGCCTAAGTAGATATGAATGCAAATATAATGTGATATCCTGGGTGGGATCCTAGAACAAACAAGAATGTCAGATAAAAACAGAGGACTTTAGTCAAAATATTAAAAATACGTTCTTTAGTTAATAATACTGTGTTCATTGATTGTGGTTCATTCATTGTGGCTAATGTTCCATACCAACATAAAATATTAAGACTAGATTAAACAGGCTGTAAAGCGGTTGTAGTAACTAGGAGCTTTTCTCTAAATCTAAATCTGTTTTAAAGTTAAAAAAAAAAAAACCGAAAAAACAAATTAGGGGCTTTTGGGTGGCTCAGTCATTAATCCTCTGCCTTTGGCTCCGGTCATGATCCCAGGGTCCTACACTCCCTGCTCAACAGGAAGCCTGCTTATCCTCTCCCACTCCCCCTACTTGTGTTCCTTCTCTTGCTCTCTCTTTCTCTGTCAAATAAATAAATAAAAATCTTTTAAAAAGGATTAAAAATTTAAAAATTAATTTGTATTCCTTTATATAATTCAACCGATAGTGAATAGCTGTATCTCTCTCATTCTTAACCTAAAAACCAAAATTCTTTATTTAAAAAAATTCTTTTATACTTTCTCCTTTGCTAAAAATATTAAAGAAATGTTTAATCACCTTATTCATTCACTTACTGATTAGGAATCCTCTCCTTAAGTTTGTAAAGACATTTTAATTTTAATCCCTTACTTGTAACAATCATCAGAAAGAAGATAGACTAAAAAAGATGAAAAAATTTATCTTCAATAAAACAAATGTAATCTTAATATTTTACAAGTGTAACTCAAGTATTTAATCTGAAAGCGTCACTGTTGTGCCTTTGCTGTTCACTCCCAAGGCCAAGTTCCTCTCTGCCCCCTTGGATGAGAATGCAGACAGATCCCATAGGTCTTCTGGTCATTCTCAGATAATTAGGAGTTCTCTGATACCCTTAATGAAACAAAAAAGAAACTATCTCATTTCAATAATTAATTTCTTTAGTCCAGCTTAGTGAAAACCTTGGTCTTTATCTAAAGTTAAGTTTTTTCCTCTCTGGCAAACCATAAGCTAGGTGTGGGGAGACCCCTGCAGCCAGAAAGTGTAAGAAGAGATTCTTCTCTCCACCTTTGCTTTAGTTTTCCCCCTTCTCTCCTCTTCTCACTCTCCATGCTTTCTGCCTCTAGGAGTCAGAACAAAGGAGAGAGAGGAGAAAAACTGGTCAATGAAGACATTAGTAGATTAGTCCTGTTTGGGGCAGGTGCTCTCTGGGCCTTATTTAAAACCAACTGAATGTCAGAGGGCATTTTCAGGGATCCAGTTTGAGGTCACAATATTTCTGAAGATCTCTTGGTTAAAAAAAAATTATATATATGCATCTCTACTTTAATTGCTAATGTCCTTCCTCAGCACTGTGCCTCCTATAGTACCCTTCGAGCTCCTGCCTGCTAAGGCTTTCTCACCCCGTAGGCAGGTATCTTAAACTAGGTCTAAGAAAAGTCATCCCCGATCTCATATTTATGGGCCTCCGTCTGGCCCATGGAGGCACTCATACACCTCTGGCTCCAAAAAACTCTGGTACCTTATGCTGCTCCAGTGCAATTCTCTCGTCCACGTGCCCTGCTCTTAAAGTGGCCTGACAGAGTCCACTTCCTTTAGTTTTCTTCGTGTGTGAGTCAGACAGCAGTCCCTGCGTTGATCAAGCTCCTGAAGGTCTCAGAGGACCTGCTGAATCTCCTTTCTCTAAGCTTAGAGTTAAGGATAGGTCCCCCCCTTCCTTATGTTTACTAGGGGGAGAGGTGACAAAACTTACGAGCACAGCCACACTAACAATTCTCTCCTCAAATTCTCTCCTATGCTTAAATCCTTTTTATTGTCCTGTATAATTTTTTAAAGGCTGTCCAACTAGGGGTTGAACCATATTCCCTTTGTAAGTCCTCCTGGTGGCTAGGCACTTCACTTTTCATTGTGCTATTATTTGCCTTGGGGCCTTGGCCAAAACCCAGACTCAAGTGGATCTTTTTGTGCACGCTCTTACGAAAGGAGATAAACATGACCACAGAGTACTGGGCACAACTGCCAAACACTACGAAATCTGGATCACAGTAAGTAAGAGGAAGTTAAGATCTAATCCTACGTAGGGAATTAAATTTCCTAATCACAAGTAGCACAATTCTAAAGAAGCCTAGACAATTGTCCTTTCATCAGAACAAGTTGTAGGGATGTGCCTTATCTAAAAAGAAATGGAAAGTCTATGGAGAGATCCAGATTCATGGAAACAAACAGCAGAGGAGGGAAAACTGAAGAAATAATTATACTCTCAAAGCATTTCAATTGTTCACAGCCAAGCTCAAGATGAAGTCTTTTGTGTTTTAACTAGCAATATAGAAGTAATACAAATGTTGATAATCATCATAACTAACATAGTTTTTATTATGTGACAGGCATTCCTCTAAATGAATTTACATGTATCAACTCATTCAATCCTCATGCAACCCTATGACATGGGCATTGTTATCTCAGCTGAGTCACAGAGATGGCAAGCAGTTTATATTAGGTTATCCGCCAAGCAAATTTTGGAGCTAAGATTCTTTTTTAAGATTTTATTTATTTGATATGGACATTGGGGAGGGTTTGTGCTATGGTGAGTGCTGTGAAGTGTGTAAACCTGGTGATTCACATACCTGTACCCCTGGGGATAAAAATATATTCTATGTTTATAAAAAATATTAATAATAATAATAAAATTTTTTAAAAAGATTTTACTTATTTGACAGACAGAGATCACAAGTAGGCAGAGAGGCAGGCAGAGAGAGAGGGGGAAGAAGGCTCTTTGCTGAGCAGAGAGCCTATGAGGGGCTCAATCACAGGACTCTGGGATCATGACCTGAGCTGAAGGCAGAGGCATTAACCCACTGAGCCACTCAGGTGCCCCTGGAGCTAAGATTTTTAATCAGACAGCCAGGCCCCAAAGACTATTAATCCTGACTCTAATGTTATGGTTCTTTGAGACTGGAATAATTTAATCAATTTATTTCACTTTTAAAAAAATTCTCCACTAATAGTTTATAGCCATTAAAATTTAAGTAAACAAGATTAAGTTTCAGCAGTAGTTCTGGAGTTCTTGACACTATCATCAGTATTCTAGAAGAATACAAAGATGGGTAAGACATAGCCTCTGTCCTCAAAGAACTTAGAGTTGAGCTGAAGGTCAGCGATGACTAAGAAAGAACAGATGTGCCTTGATCTCCAGTGTAGCATGAGATTTTTTTTTTTAACTTGCACAAGATTTTATTTTAAGAATTGCACTTGTGCAACGTAAAGTATCAGAGCTTTTTGGAACCATGTGAAGGATCAACAGGGTGCCATCCCATGGTGAAGTGAACACCTCTAGTCTAGTGCTCACTCAGTATCCACTGACCGAAGAAGTGAGTCCACTCAGCTCATAGGGAAGAAGAACAACACTCAGTTGGGGCTATTTTGGAAAGATTTCACTGGACTTCATTGTGTGTATTTCCTTTAATCTTTCTAGTGCTACTGTTAGGGTCCGTGATCAAAGGAACGAGACTGATACAAAGCAAAGGTCAAACAAAACTTGATTTCGCGCCAAGCATCAAGAATCAAACTGACCAGTCAGGCTACCTGTTACGAAAAGGCAATGACGATGATCCCAACAAGGTCACTCCCAAGAAGGCCGCTCTGGACGAGGCTGCTCTAGATGAGGCTGCTCCGCAGATGAGGCCACTCCATGATCGGAGCCGCTCCCAAGAAGAGTCCACTCCCAAGAAGAGGCCGCTGCTCCATGAGGTTGCTCCCCAGACAAGGCCGTTCCCAAGAAGAGGCCATTCTGGACAAGACCGCTTCCTGGACGAGGCTGCTCCCGACGACAAAGAGGCAACGATGACAGCGACGATGACAAGGAGGACAACCCGGATGACACAGACTCTGCTCCCCACAATACCACTCTGACAAGGCTGCCACCCAGAGGAGGCCACCATTGCGGACAAGGCCGCTGGTGGCTTGGGGTGGCAAGGCATTTTACAGCGAGGCTTCTGGCGGCTCAGCGCCCTTGGCATCTCAGGGCCACTGGCGTCTCGGGACCGCTGGCATCCAGGGGCTGCCGGCGTCAGGACCGCTGACTGCTGGGCCGCTGGACCGCTGTCGTCTCGGCACCGCTGACGTCTAGGGGCTGCAGGCCTGGGGACCACTGACCACTGGACCGCTGGTGTCTCGGGACCGCTGACCACTAGGGCTGCAGGCGTCAGGACTGCTGACCACTGGACCACTGGTGTCTAGAGGCTGCAGGCGTCGGGACTGCTGACCACTGGACCGCCAGCGTCTGGGGACCATCATCAGCGCAACTGCCGGAGGCTGCAGCTCCGGGCTGCTGAAGGTGGGGCCGCTGGAAGCTGCAGGCGGCTGGAGGCTGCAGGCGGCGGCTCGGGCCGCCAGAGATAGGACTGCAGGAGGCTTGAAGCTGCAGGCCGCAGCTCGGGGCTGCCGGGGGCTGGTGGCTGCCAGCGGCTGGTGGCTGCAGGCGGCGGCTCGGGGGCCGCCAGAGGCAGGACCGCCAGAGGCTGGAGACTGCCAGTGGTGGGACCGCTCTCGGCGGTTATAGCTCTTACAAGAGCTGTTACAGCTCCTCCACTCCGCCCACTCTTCCGACTCTTCCGCTCCCATGGACTCTTCCGTTCCCACGGACTCTTCCTTCTGCTCCCGTCACAGCTCTCCTCTTCCTGCTAGCCTCCCACAGCAACCTTTATGCGGTTGGTTGAGCCCCACCCCTATACAGGTGGTCAATCAGATCTCAATTCACCCTAGCGGATATACACATGCTGCACCGATTGGACATCTCCACCTGGCCTGCCCCACCCCTACATCCGGGGTCCACAAGAAAGTTCCTCTGGGAGGGGCAGGCCCTTACACTACAAAGAAGCGGTTGTGAACTTCATTTTTTATGAGGACGTTGAAGGACAGATTGCTTTAATACCTTGTCCAAGATTACATGAGTTTGAGATTCACCCTGCACCTGTGTGAAGCCCAATCTCTTTGTCCACTGTGCTGTCCTGTGTGCAAGAGAGAGGCCACCTTTGGGAGCAATAGCAGCAAAGGAAGGGTGGCCTTGTAGAGCTGAGCAGGTTTGCAGGAGAATTGAGGCTGAGAACACATGGAGTTCAGGAGCAGTGAGAGGGAAATGTCTCACTGGCAGGTGGGGCCTCGATAGAAGCACTGTGGCCACCAGACTGAGGACTTGACATTGTGAACTGCTAGGAGCCACTGAAGGTATATGGGCAGGCAGCACCATGGATCTAGAAGACACCCCTGGAAAAAGTGGAGAATTGATCTAAGAGAGGAAAATAAGAGGCAAGAGGAGACTAGTTCAACAGCCTCATTCTCATCATGACCACTAGTGGTCATTATAAAAGAAAGAAGCAGCGGAGTGAAATAAGTCAAGCAGAGAGAGTCAATTATCATATGGTTTCACTTATTTGGGGAGCATAACAAATATCATGGAGGACAAGGGGTGTTAGAGAGGAGAAGGGAGTTGGGGTAAATTGGAAGGGGAGGTGAGTCATGAGAGACTATGGACTCTGAAAAACAATCTGAGGGGTTTGAAGTGGCGGGGGTGTGGGAGGTTGGGGTACCAGGTGGTGGGTGTTATAGAGGGCATGGATTGCATGGAGCACTGGGTGTGGTGAAAAAATAATGAATACTGTTATGCTGAAAATAAATAAATTGAAAAAATTAAAAAAAAAAAGAAAGAAACAGCAGTAGTATCTCAGTAATAGTTAAGCTGTGCAAAGACAAAAAGGCAAATGATAAATTCATTATAAAGATGAGCATTTGACAGAAGCAACAGTGTTAAATCAGAGACTGCAGAATAATAAATACTTATTTTGTCCTGAGTAGGACATTGACATATATATATATATATATATATATATATATATATATGAATTGCAGCCCTACTTGGGTATAGAAAAATAGAAGGGGGACCACAACAATTAGAACTTTCTAAAATTATTGTTTAGAAACAGCAACACTGCAACAGTAATTTGCTCCTCATTCTCTTTTTGTACACGGGACAGCCCTTGCAGTTCAAGAGTTCGGCAGAGTGAAGGAAAAGATTGCAGTTCTGGCAATGGGGACCAAGGGAGACCCCCACACATCTGATTATATCCAGCAAGTTTGGTCCACATGCATGTTTCTGTTTTCTCCCCCTCCTCAAGTGTCCTTGAGGACCAAATCTGAGCCCTGCATTTCCTTTGTGTCCTCCCAGGCTGGAGGCACAGCGAGAGCTTAATAAATGCTTCTTCAAAGGGGATAATAAACCTCAGACAAAAAAGAAGTTAACGGTTAAAAGGACAGTATGACATTTTAGAACACGAGTAACATTTACACAAAAGGGGTCTTATTCTCTCCTTGTCAGAAAAATATCCCCAAACTGTCACTTAAATATGACTAGGATACTCAGAGCCAAGAACATTTAATGGCTTGGACTGTGAGAAAAATACAAATCTCCTGCTCCCCTTTCCAATAGAGGCACACTTTGGGGGTAGGAAGGGTAAGGAGAGACAATGAGAAAATAGTGGAAAAGGTGATACTTCTTTTCCTTCTTCACATGGTGCCCAAGTTGACTGAAGCAGAAAGAAGGAAGTGTTGGCAACCTCATTCCAGACGCACGGACTGTTCAATCGGGTGTCTCTTACCAATGCTCACAAATTCCTATGCATAGGTAGAAATCTTATGATCCAGGTTCTTATAGAGAGAGACTCATCACACAAATCTGAAACTTCTCCAATATCATATAAATTATTAAATTCCTTCCCAAATATACCCACATATCATCTGTCTTCCAGTTGGACACTATTTTTTGTAACTTATGCTGCCAATACATGGTTTTTCATATATATTTACAGAAACATTTTCTGAAAATGTCTGATGTCTTTGAAGATTGTTTATTTTAGCAAATATCCACGGAGAGCCTAATTTCTGCCAAGTACTGTGCCAGGTATTGAGAAATAAAAATATTCAGACTCAGTCCCTACTTACAAATAATTCAGCCTAGTGGGGGAGACTGATACATAATCAACAATATGGCAAGCACAGTAATTGTGATCTTCACAGATAATCATGAGAATAATCAGGAGAAAAGCCTAACGTGATCTGAGTGGACTCAGGGAGAGAGGAGGTTAGGGAAGTGTTCTAGAGCTCACAATGCTTGAATAGATTTTGTAGATGGTGGGGTCTTAAAAAAAAAAAAGTAAATGAAGAGATGAGAGTGGAATTGTATTATGAGCAGAAAGAAAATCATAAACATTAGCATGAAGGTATGAATCACCATGGCATATATGCCAAAATACATGTATTTCAGGGCTGCTGGGACCATGATCATTGAGCAAGGAGCAGAAGGAATTGGAATCAGAGGCAAGTTAAGCCACACACAAAGGATCTTGAGAGCCTTTTTAAAGGGGCGGGAACTTCATCCTACTAGGGGTAGACTAAGAGCCAATGGTTAAATGTACTATCCAATTTATTTTTAAAGGAGTCCCTCTAGCATTATCTGTGTGTGGAATTTTGAAGACAAGAATGAAGACCATTGAGATTAGCTTCTAAATATTGGTTAAAAGCTACACAGGATGTAGGCAGTGAGTAAAGGGATAGACAAAAGGAGATCAGAGAAAAGTTTAAGAAAAAGCAATGGAAATTGGTGATTAACTTGATATTGAGGTAAGGGAGAGGGTAAAGTCAGGACTCCAAAATGGATGCTAAAACCAGGACTACGAAAGGTGAGGATGGGAGGAGAGAGGGCTGTTGTGTTGAATAATTAATGTGTGTTTGAGGTGCCTCTAGGACATCTGGATGGATATACCCATCAGAGAGTTGGAAAAATGTACATGAAGTATGAAGCAGATTCCAGGCTGGACATATAATCTGGAGTCAGTTAACCACTTTTGCTTGCAATCCACCATAAATAACCTGCTTGCAAATGCTGTGTAAATTCACTCTTCTTAGTTGGAAAATGGCATATGACTAGCTCACAATGACATTCATACTTAGTTCTCTTAGGGTTTTGTGAGACTGCAATACTCTTAAATAACATAAATTCTGAAAGAAATTCTCATTGATAAAGAAAAAATAACCTTCTCATGCACTCATTAGGAGAAGAGAGCCTGAAGATGTAATTACCAAGGAGCTGTCTCTACTTCTCTAAAACTCAGTGTTGGATGGGGCTAATCATAATTTTACCAACTACTTAGCTGGATGTTGATAGAATCAAGGGAAATAATGCAATCTCAAAGAGTAAAAAGGCTTTTACTGTCAATAGACTTGAAAAATACCAAGATGTTTCATAGTTTTGACTTATGCATCTAGCTACTTACAAATCCTTGATTTCTTTCATAGACAACATGAGAATATCATATAAAAGAAACTGAAACTAGGAAAAGCATGAAATCTGCAGCAGCTTTTTGTCATGTATTCAGAAGCCCAAATTTCATTAGCCATTGAGTGCATTCTCTGGGAATCTCCATTAAGTCATCAGTGACACTGGATCTAGAACTCCAAATAGAGTCTGGTTTCTATAACATCGGAGCATTGAACTAATTCAGTTTTAAGGGCGAAGTGCCAGGAGCTAAAAGGATTTGAAGGATAGGAAAAAGAATAATTGCATAAAATGCCAGACTTAAAATATGAACAATCATTATTACCAAGAATATGAGAGATGCAAACCTAGAAAAAACAATCTTTGTCATTGGAAATGTGACGACATTGTTGTCCAATGTTAAAGCCACAGGGAATGAAGTTAACTTTCCCTTGGTTCCACTCAATCTCATTATACATATCACCCAACTTGGTACTTTACAAAACACCCTCACTAATTTTCTCTAGTTTTCCATGGAGTCAATAGAGTTTTTATATACTTATGTCATTTTTGCACTTATTTTATATATCCAATCATTAGTATGTCCTCTGTGTTTTTCTGCATCTGTGTTGTGTTGGCTTCCATTTTAAGCTGCCCTTAGAGTGTCCTATGGAAGGCTCTCTCTTTGTAGAACAAGGATGGGGGAGACAGGATTTTGTGGTCAAGTAAAAATGGGAAATACTGTATTCTGCATTTTCTTCTTGGAGATTCAAAATGAACACTAGAAGAATAAAAGCTCTGCAAAATGAAAACTGCTTAACCTTTTAAATCCAGCTTTAAGCTTATTTGGTCACAGACCCTTTGTCTTGGAAAGATTTTTAACTGCCTCAGACACCAGTGGATCTACTGTGGGAAATAACCCCAGAGGATGGAAGCCTCACACTAAACATTAATAAATGGGAACTGAATCAATGTTTTAATATAATTCTGTCTGTTCTTCTGTTTGTATCTAGAAAACAGAGGAATGATAATGAGGAAACCTGAGTTTCATCCCTGAATGCATGGCATTAAGCATATTATTTTACTTCTCTTTTCCTCACAGGGTAATGTTGTGACTACAGTGAGTCAATACATATTCAAGTATTCTGGGAAATAACAGATGGTATTTATTAAGTGCTCGCTGTGTGCCAGTATTATGCTAAACACTTTAAAACATCACTTTTAAAAATTCTCATGATGATACATAAGAACCAAGGTTTGCATCTCTTCTATTCTTGGTAATAATGATTGTTCATATTTTATTTTATTTTTTCAGTGTTCCAAGATCCATTGTTCATGTACCTTACCCAGTGCTCCATGTAATACATGCCCTTCTTAATACCTACCACCAGGCTCTCACCCCCGCCCAAAACCTTCAGTTTGTTTCTCAGAATCCACAGTCTCATGCTTCATCTCCCTCTCCGATTTCCTCCAATTCACTTTTCCTTTACTTCTCCTAATGTCCTCCATGTTATTCCTTATGCTCCACAAGTAAGTGAAACCATATGATAATTGACTCTCTCTGCTTGACTTATGTCGCTCAGCATAATCTCTTCCAGACCCATCCATGTTGATACAAAAGTTGGGTATTCATCCTTTCTGATGGAGGCATAATATTCCATTGTATATATGGACCACATCTTCTTTATCCATTCATCTGTTGAAGGGCATCTTGGCTCTTTCCACAGTTTTGCAACTGTGGTCATTGCTGCTATGCACATTGGAGTACAGATGGCCCTTCTGTTCACTACATCTGTATCTTTGGGGTAAATACCCAATAGTGCAATTGCAGGGTCATAGGGCAGCTCAATTTTTAATTTCTTAAGGAGTTTCCACACTGTTTTCCAAAGTGGTTGCACCAACTTGCATTTCCATCAACAGTGTAAGAGGGTTCCCCTTTCTTCACATCCTCTCCAACACTTGTTGTTTCCTGTCTGTTAATTTTGGTTGATTGTTCAAATCTTAAATCTGGCAGTTTATCTAATTATCCTTTTCCCTATCCATCAAATCCCTTTAGCCTGTGGTACCATTATTAGTATAAGTGTATAGATTTTAAAACTGAGCCTTACAGAGGGAAGAAACAAACCCAAAGTCAACCAGCTAGAAAATGCTCCAGGAGTTTATTTTATTTTTTATTTAAATTCCTGTTAGTTAACATATGGTGTAATATTAGTTTTAAGTGTGCAATACAGTGTGATTGGACACTTCTATGCAACACCCAATGCTCATCACGACAAGTGCCTTCTTAAATCTCATCACTATTTAACTCATCCCTTCAGCCACGTCCGTTTGATAACTATCAATTTGTTCTCTGTAGTCAAGAGTTTGTTTCTTGGTTTGCCCCTCTCTTTTTTTCCCCCTATGATAATTTGCTTTGTTTCTTAAATTCCACATATGAGTGAAATCACATGGTATTTGTCTTTCTCTGATGGTCTTATTTTGCTAAGCATAATACTCTCTACCTCCACCCATGTTGCTGCAAATGGCAAGGTTTCCTTTCTTTTTTATGGCTGAGTAATAATATTACATCATATGTATACCATATCTTCTTTATCCATCAGTCAGTGGACATTTGGGCTCATTCCATAATTTGGCTATTGGAGATAATGCTGTTATAAACATTGGGGAGAAAATGCACCAGGAATTTAAACCAGTCTGTTCAACTCCAGAACACAAGTCCTAACTACTACTGGTATGCAGGCTTGTGGCTCAGGGAAAAAGGCAAACTAATTATTTTGGAATCCCATATATTCAATATGAACTCCCTCCATGAAATAACTTATCATTCAAAAACATGTCTGACCTCACTGAGGGAGAGAAGAGCATGATTTTGTCTTCCCAGGCTGACTGTCTGCTTTCCACCCTGTCTCAGAAGCAGTCAGTGCTAAGTGGAAGAGGTGCAGGGTGGGGTGGCAAGTTAGCCATGGCAATGATGCTACAGACCTACAATGCCACCATGTCCCCAACATTAAATGACCAGCATATCAACACTAAGTGCTGAAATTTGTGATAAAAACACATCGTTTAAGAAAGCCTAATAAAATATAGACATTTGTTACAAAGTTGAAGCTATTTTTCATTATCCCATGATCACTGGCCAACAGGGACCATAAGTGATAATTCAGTGCATACCATCTCTCTCTGCCACACAAGCCATGGTTGTGAGAGTGAAGCCAGGTGGGGGTCTGTTCTAGAAGTGAAAGTGGAACTTGGAAGGAAGACAGAATTGTTTTTTCATCCATTCAAATAGTATTTACTGAATATCTACTGTTCTAGGCTTTAGGAATACTACAGAAAAAAATCAGGTCATGGAATTTATAATTTTTTGATGGATGGGATTATTGGTCTTAACAATTAGATGCTCATTGCATCTAATTAATCCATTAACCATCGTGTGACTTGCCCCTGTTCTTCTGAGAAAAGTATATATTCTGTTTGACACAACATGCTTTGGCTAATGGAATTTGAAATCATGTGACTGACACATCTGAGCAGAATTTTTAAGTGAGATTGCCTGAGTTGTCTCTGCCTTCTTATATTCCTGCCCTTTACCATAAGATCACTTTATCCTAGAAAAGGAATGTTTTTTCAACTAGAGTCCTGAAGTGGAATCAAGACTAGCTGAGATTGGGTGTGCTCAGGAGAGCCAAGAAGAGCCATAGACTACCCACAGTCATCATGTGAAATGAAAAAGGGAAAAATGTTTGTTGTTGCAAGCCACTGAAATATTGAGATCATTTGTTGCTGCAGCAAAAACTGATGGATACACCTACTATCTTTGGATACAACAATATATAAATATATAAAATATCAGGTAGTAAAAATTCTGTGCGGAAAAACTAAGCAGAATAAAGTAAATAGTAACAGTTTGGAGTTGGAGTTTGCAATTTTATTAAAATAGTTGGTTGAAGGCTTCTCTGGTAGAGTTTCCTCTGATCAGAAACCTGACAGAAAAGAGGTCAGAAAGCATGCATGTAACAATAAGAAAAACATTTCAGACAGAGGGGGACATCAAGAACAAAAGCTCTTCTGGGATGGCAAATATAGAGGGTGAGTGTAGTTTGAATAATTTTAAGGTGTAACTGGCTACCCAGATGTTGATTAGAGTATCTGTAAATGTGAAATTGTGTGTGAAATCAGATACGGAAGACATTATAGAATTATAGGATTTTATTTCTAGAAAGATCTTGGAGATCATAATTTAATATCCTCACTTTGTAGAAAAAGAAATTGAAACTCAGAGAAGGAAAGAGATTTGCCTAAAACCACACAAGGAGAAAGATCTCACTTTAGGTTTTCCTACTTAAAACCTTAGAGCATGCATGCATGATAAAAGCCCACAGCTTGGCAATTGATCCATCAAGAGATAGAATAGTCAAGGGTTGGGGGAAGCAGGTGATGCTCCCTATACCATTACCTGAATTGACCAACAACAAACTTCATTCCCGAAGACAAAGTTGTGTTGGAGTGAGGTTGTCACCACCAACCCAACCATAGTTATTTTCAAGTTAACTGCACTTTTCAATGATTGAATCATCCCTAAATATATTTAATTAGTTAGATTCTCTCCTTCTGTCATCAAAATATATTTCTAGAAAATCAGTATATAAACTTATTTCATAAAGGCACTAGCAAACATATTGTCAATTTAAAAAATAATTGTACAATGGACAGACTTTTAAAATATGACATAAAACTGTAAATCATAAAAGAAGCATTGGTATATTTCATGACAAATTTTAAACTTATGTGTCAAAATAAATTGTAATAAAAGTAAAAATGAAGTATGGGACAAACATTTACAACTCACTTGACAGAAAAAAGCTACTTTTCACATTAAAAAAATTTAAATTAAGGTCAAGAAATAAACAACTCAATAAATAAAAGGGACAAGGGATATGAATAGACATTTCATAGAAAAAGAAATAAAAGTCCCTAACAGCTGAAAAATGTTCACTTACTCCCAAAATTGAACAAAAAAATATTGGTACATAGAAAATTTTTAAAAATTTTAAGTCCCAATGGCAAAACTTCCAAGTGTGTGGACTCACTGCTGGAGAGACTGCAGGTACCACGCCTTCACACATCGCTGGTAGGAGGAGTCCATAGCAGAATCATTTTGGAGAAACCCTTGGCAATATCCTTAATAACATAAAATTTGTGTTCTTATGGCCCAGTGACTCTACACATAAGAAAATGAACCTGAGGGGTGCCTGGGTGGTTTACTCAGTGAAACATTTGACTCTTGATTTCAGCTGAGGTCGTGATCTCAGAGGCATGAGAATGAACCCTATGCCAGGCTCTCTGGGGCATGGAGCCTACATAAGAGTCTCTCTCCCTCTCACTCTGCCCCTTCCCCACCTCTCTCTCTCTTAAAAAAAAAAAAAGAAAGAAAGAACATGAGCCTGAATAGTCATTCTTTAAGGAAATATTTATTGAATATCTACTATGTACCAGGTTTTGTGCTAAGAGCCAGGGACGGAAGACGAACAGACAAGTGTGGTAAGATTCATAGTAGGATAAGTGCTCATCAAGCAAGGTAGTGTCGGCACTTCGCGATGTTGTAACAGAACATACTCTGACTTAGAAATGAGGAAATCTAATTTTTGTTTTAAGATTGTGGCCAAATTAATAAGGTAATCTTGCATGCTACAGTTTTTCTTTGAGTTAAAACAATTGGATTTGAATAGATGTTATGTAGGGTCCTGTCAACTCCTGGAATGTTTTGATTTAAAAATCCTCTCCGAAGTTTAAGGCAAAACCCATATTTAGGGAACAGGGGAATGGGGTCTTGCTCTAACCTCAGACGACTCAGCTTTATGGGATTCACCACCTTAAATTGGAGTGCTATCTTGATGATATTCTTAGAGCATAAATTCTACTCAATGGTAAATAATTTAAAATATCACCTATAGTTAAAAATATATATATATGAATGGAGCACAAAAATGACATCTATTCTTGAAGTATGCATTAGAAATTTCTTATTTGCTGTTAAGGCCTGCTTCACTACCCTTAGCCATTGCCCTAAATGAGTCCAACTCCTCTATGGTGAGGGTTACATCTGTGGAAACCTTTTCAGAATTGCGGGGCTAGTCATATGCTAGCTATTGGCCGCAGAGTTTTATATTGACCTTTTAAGCCTCATTTTTAAAGTTGATTCTAGCTAATTCTGCCCCTGAATTTTAGTTCCTTGGGAAGAGACTTCTAGCATCTGTTCACAGCATAACCTTTATTCCAAACTGTTCCCATCCATGGAACAAAGTATATCTTTGCCATTTGGCCAGCAGATGGTCACAGTGCTTTTGAAGCAACGTTTTTCCACATCATTTTGCTCCTCTCATCTTTATAGCGCCGATATTCTCCTTGTCAGGCAGAGATCCCAGAGTTTCAACCCTATATAGCAAGGCAGGATCCTGAAAAGTCTGCAGGGCCTCTATACAGGTTTTTTTTTTTTTTTTTTAATGCCTATTTAATTTTTCATATCTCTTTTTCTTTAATACAAAATTTCCCCTTTGCTTAGTAAGCTACATCCCCAGTGATGAAATTTCTTGATCTTTTAATAAGGATTCATAAACCTTCGCCATATATTAGGATCATTTCTTTTTGACACTGAAATTTTCTTTCTCTTACAGCAAGAAGCTGGTCAAGAAAATGAAAAAGCAGAAGAACTGCTCTTTCAGGTGGCAGCTATAAAAATTTACTATAACCTTCAAAGTTTTAAAGGTAACTGCCCAAGTCCAAATTTCTCACAAACTTTCAGAACTCACAAACTTTCAATTAAAATACAAAAAAGAAAGTCAAGCTAGTTGTATTTATCATTAACTAGAATTTTAAACCCTTCATATTTTAGAGCAAAATGCATAGAGAAAAAAATCATAAAATACAAATGTATCATTTAATAAATTATGGTCAAGGGCCATGAAAGGTCTGTGATTTTATCTGAATTGCCAGTTAACACTTTAGTCTGCCTTAGTTTTGTAGATGGTGCTAGAAGTCTAGAGACTCCTGAGTCAGAGACAAAGGACTTTATTACTCGGGCACAAAGGGCAGCAAGAATCCTATGGATTCCCCTTCCCATGGGGCGAATGTGCAATGACCCAGAGGGATGCTGACCACAGGGTGAGTTTGCATCAACACCGAGGAGCTCAAAGCTTAAGAAACCGCAGCCTCCATGTTGCTACAAAAGTTGGGTATTCGTCCTTTCTGGTGAGATTATGCTGAGTGAAATAAATCAAGCAGAGAGAGTCAATTATCATATGGTTTCACTTAGGTGTGGAGCATAACAAATAGCATGGAGGACATGGGGAATTAGAGAAGAGAAAGGAGTTGGGGGAAATTGGAAGGGGAGGTGAGTCATGAGAGACTATGGACTCTGAAAAACAATCTGAGGGGTTTGAAGTGGAGGGGGG
>NC_081561.1:106768652-106783952 GCF_022355385.1 Mustela nigripes
AAATGGGAAGGGGAGGTGAGTCATGAGAGACTATGGACTCTGAAAAACAATCTGAGGGGTTTGAAGTGGAGGGGGGTGGGAGGTTGGGGTACCAGGTGGTGGGTATTATAGAGGGCACAGATTGCATGGAGCACTGGGTGTGGTGCAAAAACAATGAATACTGTTATGCTGAAAATAAAAAATAAATTAAAAAAAAAAGAAATAAAGGTAGCAAACAGAAAAAAGAAAGAAAGAAACAAACAAACAAACAAACAAACCACAGCCTCAGGCTGCCTACCTGACTTTTGTTCTGAAGAGAAATTTTATCTTTGTTATGCTGGACAGCAAATTAACCTGCCCGCTGGTCCAGAGGGAGACACTGTCTTCATCTTCCAAAGACGTTCTCTACATGACTATTTTTGAAGGTAAAGTCTGGAGCAAAATCTGCCAGTGCCTCCATTCACAAGACATATAGAAATGTGAGAGACCCATAGAGAATTGTCTCCAAGATTTTTTACAAGGCAATCACTCAGTTAAGCACCACCCCGGGTGAAGAAATTGAATACGGATGGCGTGCTAGCAGCCTCCTGCTTGCTCTTTCTAACACAGCCCACTCACTCCACTAAAAGGAACCTGACTTTTACAATAACTACTTCTTTGCTTTTCTTTACAGTATGCTAACCGTGAAAGGAAGACACAGATACAAAAGAATTATGAAAAGGATTTTTACTTGCCAACTTCGCTTAGCAAATTAAAAAAAAAAAAAAATCATCGGGAAGTTAAGGGATGAAGACCCGGTGTTGTTGGTGGACAGATGGTGACTTCATTTCACTTCACTTCACTCGGGGAGCACCGAGTATTGTACAGAATGGTCGAATCGATACGGTGTATACCTGAAACTGATATAACATTTTATGATAGTTGTACGTCGGTTTAAAAAATTAAAAAAAAAGTTAAAAAAAAAACACAAACAGCTAAAAAAGGGAAAAACCTAAAGTTACTAAGGTTTCCAAATTTATATTTAGCTTCTTCAGGGTGGAAAACAACAATTTTCTTGGAGGACATGTATCACCACTTTTTTTTTTTTTTTTAAAGATTTATTTATTTATTTGAGAGAGAGAGAGTGTGGGGAGGGGCAGAGGGAGGGAATCATCAAGCAGACGCTCCGCTAAGCTCAGAACCTGAGGTGGAGCGCCATCCTATGACCCAGGAGACCCATGAGATCATAATTTGAGTCAAAAGCAAGAGCTGGTCAGCCAACTGAGCCACCCAGGAACACTCTGTATCAGCATTTTAAAAGTCAGAGCTATTATTCGATTAGAGAGTTAATAACTTACAGAAAATGCCTCACTAGACAGGGTGGACCTTGTTGGCTTTTGTTTTGTTTAGAGTTTTTGTTGGGGGGAGAGATTACACCAGATGTAGATTTTTTTGTTTTACTTTTTGTTTTCGTAATTTTACTTTTCTGGTTTTTTTCTTATTTTTTTTTTTTTAAATTCCAGTATAATTAACATATAGTGTTATATTAGTTTCAGGGGTACAACATCATGATTCAACACTTCTTCACGACACCTGGTGCTCATCACAAGTAAACTCCTTCACCCCCATCACCTGTTGCGGGCTCCCACCCCGCCCCACCTCACCCTAAACCTCCCCTCTGGTAACCATTAGTTCACTCTCTGTAGTTAAGAGTCTCTTTCTTGGTCTGCCTCTCTTTCTCCTTTTCCCCTTTGCTCTTTTGCTTTATTTCTTAAATTCTATGTATGAGTGAGATCCTATGGTATTTGTCTTTCTCTGACTAGGATGCAGTGTTTTTTCTTTCCTCGACTCTGCGATGTTATATGCACATTTTTAGCTTGTAATACAGCTGGGGCTAGGTGTTGCTTTTGGGCTTGCAGTCCCTCCTTCTGGTCAATCTTATCCCTGAGATGTGTATTTGCCACATATATTTTGTTTTGTTTTGTTCTTAAGGTGTTTTCTGATTCAGTATCACTTATTTACTGTTTTATTCATCTGGTCAATTTTATTTACATGGATACAACAGGAAGTACTAATACACACAGAACTTCTTATTGTGTAGTTTCCAGAACTAGAGCCACGTAATACTAAGGCTTGAGAGGTAACTCCTGTCTGGGGACTTGGTAAAGCCCCTGGGGTCCTACTTTTGATCACTTTCATGTAGCAGTACTTCCATGACTCTTATGAACTCAGTTCATTTACTTCAAACGTAGGAGCCCCAAATTTGCAATTCTTCTCTATCCAGGTTCTGCATGGACTGCCTAAATTATAGAGGAATTTTCAAGTTTGTCAATGTCCCTGTGCCATTGATATGGTTTGCTACCTGTAAAACTGAGATTCTTTAAGCAAAGGTGTTGCTGGTCGCAGGTTGGGTTCCTGAAAGGACACTGTGCAAACCATTACTGTGTCTGAAGTTTATTACTTTTTTCTTAATAGTAGGATTTGAAACCTAATCAAATGGAGTTTTCTTTTTTTTATTATTTTATTTCTTTTCTTTTATTTTATCTGAGCAGAGACAGAGCATGACCAGGGGTGAAGGGCAGAGGAAGGAGCCCAATGAGGAACTCGATCCCAGGACCCTGAGATCATGACCCGAGCCAAAGGCTGATACTTAACCCACTGAGCCACCCAGGTGTCCCTGTAATTTTTCTTTCTAAATGACATTTCTGACACAATAATGTTACAATTTTGAAGTTATCAAAATTGTTTGAAATTCTGCAAATAACTACATGATCAGGAAAAGTAAAGGAATTCAGTAAATCAGCTTTAAAAAATAAACCATTTTTCTGAATAGTGTTATAAACAAGGGAAACCAGCATACATTATTACTTTTTTATTGAAATATAGTTGACATACTACATTATTCTTTTTATAATAATTTTGTCTGATGATTTATCAGCTTACAAATATATATTAGGAGTTTATATTGGATTTTTTTTTCTGAATTTTGAGGAGTCTGTTGTAACAAGATAACATTTAGAGAGTATATCATTATAGTTTGTACAAGCCTAGCCTGTTAAATGAAGGGTTACAGATAGAAAAAAAGGATTTTCTTATATGCTCAATTAAAAAAAACCAAAATGTTAACTACAATTACATAAGATTCATACATTGCAGGCAATTAATTTTATTTTGCTGATCTGGAGTTGAACAGTCCGTTTTCACAAGGTCTTCTGTTTCAAGAATAAAGTGTCCTGGAAATCCTGATGTGAGTCCCCTCACCTCATGAAAAGTTTGCCCTTAAGGTCACGCGATGCTAGCTTCTCCTGGGAAGCCCGCAGCTACGTGTCCATTGCCATTGGCCTCAAGCATCCAAAGTACCTGGAAGGGTCATTCACTGAGGCACATTCCATGCTTCCTCCAGAAAGCTCAGTTTCTAATATCAGGCTTGTGTCAGAAGACTTCAGGCAAGTGTGAATGAAATGTGAAGGCACCTCATTATTCACAAGGCTGAGGGGCTCCTGTTCAGTTACTTTAATCACTGTGGTTATAAGTTATTTCTAGGAATTCAGTCACTAACAATCCTGAAAAATAACAATAGAAGGTGGAAAGTGAGGGCACTACAAGTCTCTGGGGTTTTCCAACTCATTCCCAAAAAATGTGCTGAGTACAGGTTTTGGGTATCACCAATTGACAAGAGTATTTTAAACCAAAGGAAAATAATCTTTTAAAAAATAGTAAATTTGTTGGGACACTTGGGTGGCTCAGTCAGTTAAGCAACCAAGATCAGCTCGGGACATGATCTCAGGGTTGATCCAGCCCTGTGGGGCTCTGCACTGGGTGTGAAGCCTACTTAGATCCCTCTCTCCCTCTCCCTCTACCTCTGCTCCTTTCTCTCTCTCCATTTCTAAAAAATATATAAAAGAAAAAGAATAAAAATAAGATATTTGTTGATTGTTATTTTGCCAGCAATTGTGTTTTATTCATCCTACAAACTATTTTGGTGATAGAAGGAATTTTAAGCCGAGCACATGCATGGACCACCAGAATGATTTCTAGTTCTTATTAAGAACATTTTCTGCACTCAGAAATCAATTTCTCATTTTAACAGAATAAAAACTAAGTTCTAGCTTTACTATTTCTATATCCCTCTACATATCATTTTCTAATAAAAATGTCACACATCTTTTCTTCATCTTATAAATAAACCTATCAATGTCAAATCAGATTTGTCAACATTTAAAAATATTTCATTTCTTTTTTTCCCAACCCATTTATTTGGAAGTATTATAAATGAGGGAAAAGAAAGTTTACTTCCCTTCAAAACTTCTCCAGCTTACTGTACACTCTTCTATAGTCTTTTGACACATCTGGCACAACAAGACAATTTTTTATATTAAGATAAAATTATTCTTTTCTTTTCTTGGTACCATTTAAATGTATGTCCCCCCCCAACACAATAGCTTCATTTTACCAATTTAGAATTTCTATAAATAAATGAATATTTATATTTATAAATTTATATGTTTATAATTTATGTATTTATAAATATATTAATATATACTTGTGTTAATATATTTGTAAATTTATATATTTAGAATTTGTATATATTTATAATTATGTCTCTAAAATTTATAAATTCATATACTTATAAATCTATATATTTATAATTATATAACTATATACTTATAAATTTACATATTTATAAATATATATTTATATAAATGTTTTTATATTTATATACTATATATTTATATTTAAATATATTTATTTATAAATATATTAATATATTTATATACCTCTGTATATAAATATAAGTATTATATATATTTATATTTATATATATTCTCTTATCCCTGGCTCCTTTTATCAGCATCATGTTTGTAAGATTCATGCATGTTTTTGTACATCACTGTGGTTCATTTGTTATCATTATACTCATCACATTCATTGTGTGACTGTATCAAAATTCTATCTATTGTTGATGGGATACTTAGGCAGTTTTTAGTTTTAGACATTTAGGCATAATGCTGCTATTAAACATTCCTGAAAAAATGTATCTTCATGCATCTATGCTCAAGTTTGTCCAGGCTATGCACCTAGAAGTAAAATTCCTGGGCCATCACTGCGTACACCTTCCATTTTACCAGGTCAGACTAAAATGTTTCACTAAGTGGTTACACCTTTTAACTCCTTCCAACATTGTAGCAGTTTCTTTCACTCCATTCTCTCCCAACGCAATACAAAAGTTTGTCAGACTTTTAATTTGAATATTAAAAGGCAGTGGCAGTGGTTGGTTATAACTTCTGTGTGATGCTTATATCTTAGATAACTCATTTCTCACTAAAAACTCACATTCTTCCTTCCCTCCTACCCAGCATCCCAATCTCCCATCCTCTAGGGCCACTGCTTGTCTAGATCCTACCTCTAACCCTCCCCACTCTTTCCTTTCATCTTTCTCCCTGAGCTACTGTTTCTAGAATCTTCTCTTCAATTGAAACTTTTTTCTTTCTTTCTTCCTTCCTTCCTTTCTTTTCTTTCTTTCTTTCTTTCTTTCTTTCTTCCCTTTTTATTTATTTATTTGAGAACAAGCAGAGCAAGAAAGAGAGCATGAGCAGGGAGAGGGTCAGAGGGTAAGGGACAAGCACAGGGAGCCCAACACAGGACTTGATCCCAGGACCCTGAGATCAAACCAGAGTCAAAGGCAGACACTTAACTGACTGAACCACCCAGGTGCCCCTGAACCTTCTTTTTCAATGGGCTCGTTTGTATAACACCATCTCTTTTCAATAGCTACCATTTATTATACCAGTTATAGGCTTTGTTCTCTTCTTAATTTTAAGAGGCAGGTAAGTACAGCCCATTTTCGCCTCAAATGTCCCAGTTTTAGACAAGCCAATTGTGATGTTATCAATCATATTCATTACTGTTCTAAGGGAAATAGCTTCTGCTCCAGCCCCTTAGACTATTGTGTTTTTTTGATTATGTGACTTGTGTGATTCCTCTCTAGTCATAGTGCACTGAACCAAGTGTGATAGTTGCCTCAATGTCAGTCAATCCATGAATGGTCCAGCAGCCCAAGACACAGCTCTGCAAGAAAAGATGAACCAGACCAATTTGATTCTTTTCTTAGAAATTTTAATTGGGGAAAATGAGTTGAGAATGAGAAATAAACCAGTAGAAATAGAATATGAAAGAGAATTTAGAAAAATCATGGTGGCCTGCGTACAAACCAGAGATAAGGGGAAACAGAAATTATAAATAAACAGACATTGAAAAAGAAAGAAGAGGTTAAGGGTGCTTGGTGACAGTAGGTGATAAAGAAGTAGACATTAATTATGGAGCCTAGCATGACTTTAATTCCTATGGTCCCAGGAGGCCCTTCGAACTGGTTCCAGTTGCTGTGAGGCCTGGTTGTGATTATGTTCCTGGATGCTTATAAGGAATCTTTCTTGATTTCTTCCCTATCTGTTGAACCTTCTCATTACTTGAGGTAAGTTGAGAGAATTTCTTCTGTATGTTGCAAGCAAAGAACTGATCTAAGAAACTCTAAATTAGTTTTATTTCTTCTGAGGTGGGACCTTTAAGTGATATTTCATTTCCCCTCTGTAGGCCCTTGACCTTCAATGGAGGTTGACCTTCAAACGCACCTGCACATAGCCCCTCCAGATTTTACTTCACATTTGTCTTTCAGCACATAAAAGTTGTTATGTTCAGTTTGTTAAAGGGGCTGTTGGCTGTTAGGGTTTTACATTTTTATCCATAAGGTTTATGAAGAGAAACTGTTTTTACTGAAAACTACCAAGAAGGATGTAGCACTGCATGTTCCCAAATGGGAGTATTTGTGTCTTCACACATCTTGAGGAAGGGCACCACTGAAGCCAAAGGCTAAAAATACAACAGCAAAGACAAGACATGGTAAAAATAAAACTTACAACATGTGATCCTGAAGGGATAACAAGGATGTCTGCTTTTAAATGAACATAAACCAGATGCTGAATAATGGTTTTAATATAAAACTTCACCCTCTCCCTGGTTTTAAAACAAAATAGGCAGTCTCTAGGTTGGTTTAGTAGGAACTTTTCCAAGTATCTTCATCCTGACTGTGTGTTCTCATTCGTGCCCCTGCTGTTACAGATGGATTCGGCCCTGAACTTAAATCGTTCTGGTGGGGGGAGAACTCTTCTAGAAAGGTCAGATTGGCCAACAAAACAGACTTACACAGTTGCAATAGTTGCTCCACACTTGAGAAGCGACCATGGGTTCAGCAACTGAGGAAATAAGGTCATCGAAGTGACTTTCTGGGCTCACATAGCTCTACAGGAGCCTGAACTAAAGCCCAGACACTGTATATCTTTTCTCCAGGGCCTTACCCATTTTTTCATAAATTTTTCCCAAAAAAAACCCAACTACCCTCTGCCGAATCTTGACCTGTTCTGTCAATTTGTAATCCAGAGCACATAGTCTATAAGACGTGTTATCTCAATACCAGTGTCCTCCTGTCACCACGAGTAAACATGACTCTGCATCTTATGGAAGGCAAGTGGGCTTATATGAAAACAGGACAAACAAATCTAGGGAGACACTCAGATCTGGAAGTATGAGAGTCAGGGAAGCATGAATGGGAGGGAGAAATGCCATCCCTGGAGATGAGGGGTGGTACACACAAGATTTGGCCTACTTACTAATTTTTCTTAGGTCTTCTATTGGCTAAAATGAAGTCAGTCTGATTTTCACTATATGCTGATAGAAAAAGAAATAAAAAATAGATGACATAATTATGGAGGCACATGATTTTATAAGATGTGAGTGATGAAATTAGGAAAGCCAAAATAAGATCTAGCTTTGTGTTGCAGGAGATATAAAAGGAAATGAGAAAACAATCTTAATATAGAAGACTAAAAAGAAGATAAAGGAAAATGGTTTATATTCATTGAAAGAAGCAGGGTTTTATCTTAATGCTTTTTAAAAATGTTTATCTTATAAAAAAAAGTAGGAATTCTGATGACTCGGGAAGATGAACAGGAAGCTTACCTTAAATAAGAAAGAAAAACTTTAATTCTTTCATTATTACCCAAAGTAAATTTTTCTAAAACACAAATCTGATAATGTCTCTATTGTCCCCCACTGCAGTTAAAAGACCAAAATCCTTAATCCATGTCCAGGTTTCCACCTCACATAGTCCTTCTGTACTCCTTTAGCTTCCTAACTTACACTTCATTAATTTCTTCCCTCCGCCAGCATTTACCACCAAGCCATGCTGGTCATCTTGGCTGTTTTTCAATCCACCTAAAACCATGTTTCTTCCTGCCCCAGGGCCTTTGTAAGTTCTCTTTCTTCTGCCTTAATACTCCTCCTTCGCCATGAACTCCCACCTTCACCTAGTCAGCTCTTACTCCTTCTTCTTATCTCAGCCAACACCTCAATTTCTCAGGAAAGACTGTTCTACTCTTCTTGGCCCCAATCTAAATTGGGTTACATTCTTATGGCCCATGTAGTTTTTTTTTTTTTTTTAACACAAATTATGATAGTTGTACATTTACACATAGTGTATTATCATTTGAATGAGTCTACTCTTGTCCTCAAATCAAATCATAAACTTTGCTTGGGTAGTGTTCACTTCTCTTTCTGTTCACCAATGTTATCCCGAGTTCCCCTCATAATATCTGCTACATATTTGTTGTGTCAATAAATATTTGTTCAATTAGTATTAAATGTTATAGATTACTTAAAAATAATATAATAAATAAATCTTGAGATCTACATCATTTTCCTCTATAATATTAAGAATGGAGCATAAACTGAGAATCATTAATCTTTTAACCTATCATCATGTTAGTGATTCCAGAAGAGCAACCCATAAGGATAAGGTTGGAGAGATTTTGTTCTTTTTTTTTTTTTTTTTAAGTAGGCTCTATGCCCTGTGTGGAGCCCAACATGAGACTTGAACTCATGACCTTGAGATCAAAACCTGAGCTGAGATCAAGAGTCAGATGCTTAACCAACTAAACTACCCATGCACCCCTAGAGAGAGATTTTTTTAATGGAGTGACTTCGTAAACATCTTCCTAAGCACACTATAGCAGGGACAAAGGGCAGATTTCCTGGGGTTAGGAAACCTCTTCCAGACCTAGAAAAAAATGTGGTAGAAGCCCACCACTGAGAGATTTATTCTGAGATAATTATTTTGTGGAATTTAATGTGAATATTAAATAAATTAACAAGTATAATAAGTAAATGCATTACTAAGCATATATATAAAATATATAGGCCCATAGTAAAGGCTGAATAAATATATTATTGTTATGATTATTGTTTTTTAAATCAGCAAAAATGTAACTGTATTGTTCCCTAGGTTCTCATATAATGAGAGACCGGGGACAGAAAGATACTTAAACTTTTTAATAAACCATACGTAAAGCCATTTTAACGCCTAAAGAGCAGTACTAGGAGTCAGGAGACTGGTTCTGGTCTAAGGTCTGCCACTAACGCCCTATGAACTGACAAAGATTCTTAGCTTGACCAAAATTTAGTCAGTCTTCTGAACCTTCTCCTACGCCCCTCTGTGCATTTCTTTGTAAATTCCAGTTTAAGCAAGAACCCTGCTAATTCAGTTGAGCAAGAATGCCCCACATCTGTTACTTGATCACCCAAGTTATTTGATAGTAACCCCTTATTCCCCACCCTTGGTCTCTGATCACCCTGGCCTATCTTCAGCAGGAATTGTATTAGTTCGGCTTGACTAGACTTTGCCCCAGTATTAATGTCTTCTCTTAATAAATTTCCATCTACTGACTGCCTTGCTCCTTGGCTTAAATCCCCACTTATCTCTCTTGTATTTGGAAAGGAACCCCATTTCTATACTGGGTCTCTTTTCCCTTATTAAAATAGTTCTGAATAAATTTTACCACTTCTTTTATGTCCATCTCTGGTTTTATTTGACAGTGCACGTGGCAAAGACCTTTTACCCACCTGAATCCTAGTCCCTTTGGGCCTATCTTCATCATTTGAAGCTGTGTGGTCTTCCCAAGTAACTCATTCATTCTAAGATGGACTTTCTTCACTTAGAAAGTTTTGATCATTTTGTATTATGCATTATTTTGTCGTTTCCATACACTGCCTACCATTAATAACATACCTACAACCATTAACAACAGTTTTTCTTTATCATTTTTTAAAAAATAAATCTATGTTAAAAAGGAAATTTTACATTATTGTCATAAATGGAAAACTAGTATAATAAATAGTCACCAAAAATATGACAGTAACTATAAGATTTATTATAATAAATCTTAAACAGTATAATCAATTTTGCCTTCATACTAATGCCTAGAAATGTTCTGAGTCTAAGGTCTGACTTATTTTTTTTTATTAAAATAGAGATGTATTCCAAGGTTTTATAGACATAGCACCAAACTGAAATATTCTCCTTACATGAAGAGAACTGGAAATAAGACATCCCTTTCACAGGTAATATAGTGATCTTTAATGCCATGTCAGGGATGGCATTAAATGCCTAAAGTTAGCCCAAGATCATCGGTAGAATATGGACACATCTCACATTTTGAGAAACATAGATCTAAAAATTAGAGGCTAAGGTAAAAATATCTAACCCCATGGAGTGTTTCAGAATAAAATAAGATGCTGTATTTGAAACCACTTTGTAAATTTTAAAATTCTATATACTCATTACATACCAAAAAATGAGTAACATTTATGTTTCCATCTTGCTTTTCATGTTGGAAGGGACAGAGACAGAGTTGGGTAATCTTGAGAGACGTAAGTTTATTCTTAGTGCAATAATAATTGCATTTTAGCTCTATCTGCTCTGGTACCTCCTCTTTCTTTCTATCTACGCTATATACGTATGTATGCTTGGACATGCATGCACATGTGGGTATGTTATGTGTGTGTGTGTGTGTGTGTGTGTGTGTGTGTGTGTGTTGCAGGTCTACTGCAGTCTTAATTTCATCTTCAATCTCCATTAATCATCCAGATTTGATTAGCAGGTTGGTTAAGTACCATCTAATATGAAATGTCCCTACAGGACAGTTTTCCCTCCGTCCTTGCTTCCTGGGTTATCCCAACCCAGTTAGGATAGCTGCATTAGTTTTCAACAAATTACATGATTCTTTTTTTCAAAAGAGCATTAAAGAGGAGCGTTACCACCCCATATAGTGAGGGTGTCCTTTACAGCACAACAAGCAAGAGGACTTTGTAAGTTAATATTCACAATGTCCTTGTTACATAAACCATCAGAAATCTGGGTGCAAAATAATCGTGTGAGGCCCAGCAGCCATGGAAACACCAATGAAAATGAGCAAGTGAGATGCTGAGGATCTGCACTTACATTGCAAAGGCAGGATTATCAGGCTTTGTTGCTCCCTCTAGTTCCTGCCCTCCCTCCCTGCAAGCTTGTCTCCCACTTCCAGTTTACATGCACACACACACACTCAGACACACAGAGAGACACACACACGCATGCACACCCACTTTGTATTATTGAAGAGGCTACATTTTTATTCTAAAGCAAATTCCAAAGTGCTTGTCCCCTAAGACACATTGAAGCTGTTATTAAGTGGCTCATCCCGCATTAAGATAGACTGTCTTCTTGTCTCAGGCATTGACAGCTGAGATATCTGAAATAACAGGTATCCTTGTTGATCTCCGACAACAGATAGGATCTAGGCTCACAAAAACGTTAAACATACTCAGCCACATTCATTCAAGATATTGTTCACTCTGAGGATCTTGCCACTTTGAGTTTTCTTCTCAATTTACAGGAAGGCAGATGGAGGTGAAGGGGGAAAAAAAAAAAAACATTTCTTTGGTGAAAGAAATTTTAAGAAGTCTGAAAGTAGGAGGAAATGAAATGTCTTTAGAGATTAAAAAAAGGGCACACAAAGCCTATGATTTTTAAAACGGACAAAGACTGCTATGGGCCTCTAAAGTCAGAGAAATGGAGTACAACAGCGACTTGAGGGAAATGAGCAAGACCTCCTTCTCTATCCAGGATCTCTCTCTGAAAATCAGTTAAGGGCATTCCTTACAGGTGTGGTTCAACAGCTTTAATTTGTATGAGAATGTCCTGGAGGGCTTTTTCAAATACAGTCTATGCTCCTTCCACTAAACTACTTTGTTGGGAGAAAATATAATGAATCTTAGCTGTGAACACCAAGAAGAGCTCAATGTGGGGCTCAATCCCAGACCCTGGGACCATGACCTGAGCCAAAGGCAGATGCTTAACCGACTAAGCCACTGATGTTCCCCGACCCTATGCTTTTTTTTTTTTTTAATATTTTATTTATTTGACAGAGAGAGAGAAATCACAAGTAGGCAGAGAGGCAAGCAGAGAGAGGGGAGAAAGCTGGTTCCCTGTGGAGCAGAGAGCCCGACGCAGGGCTCGATCCCAGGACCCTGGGATCGTGACCCGAACTGAAGGCAGAGGCTTTAACCCACTGAGCCACCCAGGTGCCCCAACCCTGTGCTTTTTAAAACAACTTTCCTTCTATAGACATTTATGTTGTACTTTATCTTTCCTTAAGAAATAGTGTTGGAAAAAAATATTGTTGGAGGAAGTGCTGATAATGTTATAGTGGTACAGGGATATGGTAGATGATCCTTCCTGATTCTTCCCCCCAACCACCTGAGGACTCTGCACAATAAACAGTAGCTGGGGAATTGTGCGGGAAGATAAACCTTGGAGAAGTGACCTTGTTTACTTTCTCCTTTCTCCAGTGGTTTTGTCCTAAGCATAGACCTCAGTCCTGAAGAGGCAGCTGAAAATCTGATAGAAACTCGTTATCTCACCAGCTGCCAGAGTAAGCTTGGAAAGGAGCTCCTGTAGGCTGGAGAGTGGAGCAGAGATCTCAGAAGGACTGAAGCTGAAGAATCCTAAGTTTAGTGTAAGAACCCACATGAGGCTCAGGCTAGAGCCTGAGACCACACATATGTAGGACCAACCCAAACCAGCTTAGTAATAAAGACTTAAGAAACTGAATTGAGATTTGAGCCCCTACACAAACACCAGCCTTACAATTAAACCACACATGAGCGAGAGAGACCCCAGCATAAGCAAAGGCTTTGAGAACTGAGCTGGCGTATGAAATACTGTCCAGAGAGGACAAGACAGAACTTAGAGTTTGAACTGCACCATGCGAATTGCCTACTTAAAAGAGGAGTATTAACTTCCATCAGGTGATTACAACAATACACAGACTCTAGACAACTAATATTCAAAATGTGGAAGATACAGTTGAAAATCACATAATATGCAAAGAACCAGGACAATTGGGTTAATTCTCAAGGGACAATACAATCATCATATGCTAATCTTTAGATGAACTAGATGTTGGAATTAACAGATAAAATTTGAAATCACTTATTATAATAATACGGTAAAAGAAAGAACATACTTGAAATGAATGAAAATATATCTCATCTAAGTAATAGAAACCAGAAAAAAATAGAAATTTTAGAACAAAAATATGTAATTTTCGAAACAAAAGACTCACTGGCTTGACTCTATTGTAGATAGAGATAATAGTGAAAATGGAAGTGAGGCTGAATATAGTTCAATAGAAATTATTCAATTTGAAGAACAGAGAGAAAAAAAGATTAAAATAAAAAATAACAGTCTCAAAACTTGTGGAAAAATTCAAAAGATTAAATATATATATATATAGTTGGAGTACTGGAAGGAAAGGAGAAAAAGATTGAAAGAGGAAAAAAAATATATATGTGAAGAAATAATGTCTGAAAACTTCCCACATTTGAAAACTTCCCAAATACATAAATTTACAAATTTTAGAAGCCAGTGAATACTAGACAAAATAAATTCAAAGAAAATCTTGACTGCATACATCATAACCAAACTGAAGAGATCCAAAGCTGAGAAACCACAGATACTAAAAAGCAATTTACATAGATTTACATAACAATTTACAAAACAAAACACAGATGATTTTAAATGCTTAAAGGAAAAAACCTGTAATCCAGAATTGAACATCCAGTACCTGTATTTCTTTTTTTTTTTTTTTTTTTTAAGATTTTACTTATTTATTTGACAGACAGAGATCACAAGTAGGCAGAGAGGTAAGCAGAGAGAGAGGAGGAAGCAGGTTCCCTGCCGAGTAGAAAGCCCGATGTGGGGCTTGATCCCAGGACTCTGGGATCATGATCTGAGCCAAAGGCAGAGGCTTTAACCCGCTGAGCCACCCAGGTGCCCCAGTACCTGTATTTTAAGAATGAAGGTAAAATAAAGACTTTTCAGATGAAACAAAACTAGAAGTATTTGTTGCCAACTTAACTAGCTGGTTTACAAGAAATGCTAAAAAAATTTCTTTAGCTGTAGAGAAATGATACCAGGAGGTTCAAAAATGAAGAAAGATCATTATATATGGCAATTATATAAACAATTTTAAGATCTTTAAAAATATGTATGACTGTTTAAAGCAAAAGTTGTAAATCTGGGGGAGTTCTACATATACACAGATGTAATAAATATGGAAATTATTAAAAAATGGAAATGGTTAAGGACATATATAACTGAAAATTTTTGAAGATCTTAATCAAGTGGTAGAATACCAACTCTTCATTTCAGAAAATGATACATGTGTTGTAGACCAATATCCTTGATGAACACAGATGTGGAAATTCTCACCAAAATACTAGCCAATAGGATTCAACAGTACATTAAAAGGATTATTCACCACAACCAAGTGGGATTTATTCCAGGGCTGCAAGGTTGGTTCAACATCCGCAAATCAGTCAATGTGATACAACACATCAATAAAAGAAAGAACAAGAACCATATGATACTCTCAATAGATCCTGAAAAAGCATTTGACAAAGTACAGCATCCCTTCCTGATCAAAACTCTTCAAAGTGTAGGGATAGAGGGCACATACCTCAATATCATCAAAGCCATCTATGAAAAACCCACCGCAAATATCATTCTCAATGGAGAAAAACTGAAAGCTTTTCCGCTAAGGTCAGGAACACGGCAGGGATGTCCATTATCACCACTGCTATTCAACATAGTACTAGGGGTCCTAGCCTCAGCAATCAAAAGGAAATTAAAGGCATCCAAATCGGCAAAGAAGTCAAATTATCACTCTTCACAGATGATATGATACTATAGGTGGAAAACCCAAAAGCCTCCACTCCAAAACTTCTAGAACTTGTACAGGAATTCAGTAAAGTGTCAGGATATAAAATCAATGCACAGAAATCAGTTGCATTTCTCTACACCAACAACAAGACAGAAGAAAGAGAAATTAAGGAGTCAATCCCATTTACAATTGCACCCCAAACCATAAGATACCTAGGAATAAACCTAACCAAAGAGGCACAGAATCTATA
>NC_081561.1:106783962-106810231 GCF_022355385.1 Mustela nigripes
CTCAGAAAACTATAAAGTACTCATGAAAGAAATTGAGGAAGACACAAAGAAGTGGAAAAATGTTCCATGCTCCTAGATTGGAAGAATAAATATTGTGAAAATGTCTATGCTACCTAAAGCAATCTACACATTTAATGCAATTCCTATCAAAGTACCATTCATCTTTTTCAAAGAAATGTGTTGTAATATGTGGAGCAATCTCTAAGAGAATAGAAATATAGCCAATGGACCGACCAAAAAATTGAGATGGCATATTAAGATTTTCAAACAATCCTAAAAAAGGCCATAAAGAGTGAACAAAGGAACAAAAATAGAGGATACAAATAGAAAACTAATAATGAAAAGGTAGGTTATGAATGCAGCCATCATTAAAGGTTAATGTTCTAAACACTCAAAGAGCAGATATTGAAAGAACAGGTTTTTAAAAATCAAAACCAACTATACACCTAAAAGAGACCCACTTCAATATAAAAACACAGAGAGTTGAAAGTAAGTCGATAAAAAAATGACATGCTGTGCAAACAGCAAGCATAAGAATGGACGGCTTTTTAAATATCAGATAAAATAGACTGTAAGAAACAGATTTATTAGGGACACAGAGAAATATTTTGTAAAGATAATGGTGACAATCTATCAGGAAGACATAAAACTTTTAAAAGTGTGTGAACCTAGTGAAAGAGCCCCTAGTGAAAATACAGGAAGAAAAAAATTAAATATTAAAGGGAAAAATAGACAATCCCCAAATCATTGCATAAGACTCAAGTACCTCCTTTTATAATTGATAGAAAGTCAGACCAAAAATATTTAAATCTGAACACTATTCACCACCTCGACCTAATTGGCATTTATAGTGTGCCATATCCAACAACCGAGGAGCAGACACTTTTTTCAAGTGCAAATTCTACAATCAAGCTAAACCTCAGTCTAGGCCAGAAAACATATATCAATAATTTTTTAAATATTAAACTATTTTATGGTGGGAGAACATACTCTGTTACTTCAATTAAAATAAAAACATCAAGTTAGAGGGGTGCCTGGGAGGCTCAGTGTGTTAAAGCCTCTGCCTTCAGCTCAGGTCACGATGCCGGGGTCCTCGAATGGAGACCCGGGTTGGGCTCTCTGCTTGGCAGGAAGCCTGCCTCCCCTGCCCCTCCCTGCCTGCCTCTCTGTCTGTCAAATAAAAATAAAATCTTTTTTTAAAAAATCAAGTTAGAAATAGTAGAGAATGGCATCTACCTGGTAAATCAATAACAATACAATATCCAGGAAAAATCCAAATATCTGTAAATAAAGCAACACACTTCTAAATAATTAATGGGTCAGAGACAAAAAAAAAAAAAATCCAAATCCAAAAAATTGTAAAATATTTTGAACTAAATGATATTAAAAATACAACAGATCAACACGGTGGGATCCAACCAAAACAGTGCTTTCAGAGGAATTTATAGCTTTAAGTGGCTACATTATGAAGGACAAAATCTAAAACCAATTACCAACACTCCACATTAAGCAGCTAGAAAAAGAAGAGCAAAGTGGACCTGAAGCAATTAAAAGAAGGGAATACTGAAGATAAAAGAAGAAAATAAAGATAAAATAGACAATGCAGAAAATTAGGAAGACAAAAAGTAGTTCCCGGAGAAAACTTTTTTAAACTGAAAAATCCCTGGCTAAATTTTCTAGAAGTCCTACCAAAAATTCCTAGAAAAAATGACAGTACTACTCTAATATCTGAAATGAAAATGAGGCACACCTCTAATCTCATAAACATTAAATAGATAATAAGAGGATACTAAAAACAACTTTATTCCACAAATTCAACAACTTAGATGAAATAGAAAAAATTATTTTAAAATTATGTCTAGTTAAAATTGACAGAAGAGAACACCTGAATAACCTTATATCATTAAAGAAATGAATTCATTATGAAAACCTATTAAGATGTTCAGGCCCAGATGTTTTCACTGGTGAATTGTATCAAACATTCAAGGAAGAATTCACAACCATCTTTCACAAGTACTTTCAGAAATCGTAAGAAATCATGAACAACTCATTTTAGGAGACCAGTTTGACTATAATCCCAAGGGGGACTCTAATACTCCCTTGACTGATTACAAAAAAACACTGCAAGCCATTAGATCTCAGGAATATAAATACTCTTTTAAAAACACTATCAAATCAAATCCAACAATATATAAAAAGAAGAATACATCATGATCAAATAGGGATTTTATCCCAGAAATGCAAGATTTGTTTAGCATTTGGAAATCAATCAGTGTAAGTCATTTCATTAACAGAATCAAGAAAAATCATATGGTTTTCTCTGTAGTTGCAGAAAAAATATTTGCCAAGTTTTCAATACTTATTCATATTTATAAGTTTAAAAATTATCAGCAAATGAGGAGTAATAGAGAATAACTTCAAGAGAAAGGAAAATCGACAAGAACCTACAGTTACCATCATACTTAATGGTAATAAACAGGATCTTCTCAGAAAAATTAAGCCCTGCTACAAATTAGTTCTTTTTTCCCCAAGTTAAACAACACATGGTAAAATGATGTACCATGAAGGGGAAAAAAATGCCTCAGGATCTGAAAATCTTTGAGTACTTCAACAATAATCTGATAAAGAAAGAAAGAGAGAAAGGAAGGGAGGCAGGAAGAAAAGCAAACAAACAACTGATACATACTTCTTTCTACCCATTCCAGTTTTGCTGATCTCATGTATTTTGGGTTACACAAATGTGTATGTTGGAATTTATGGTTTTTCTCTCTTTTAAATTGTCACTGAATTTCCAGTCTGTGCATTGTGTTTTTGTCTTTGTTCCATGTTTCTCTGCACAACTTTCTAATGGAGAAGGGAGGAGTCACAACTAGGGGATCATCATGATCCAAAGGAAGAGGATCCTGAAACCCATATGCATGAGCGAACAACAGAGCTACATTTTGCTTTGTAAATCATTTCCTTTGGGGCCAGCTTCTGCTCCTGTGTCCAGTGGAATAGTTACGACTTCCCTCCTGTGGCGTGCCTGGGTGGCTGATTTGGTTAAGCATCCAACTCTTGCTTCTCTCCCTCTACTCCTCCCCCTCCCCCTCTAAAAAAAAAGAAACAAAAAGACTCTCCCTCTTCTCACATGTCTTTATGGGGACCCCCCCCCCTTTACTAGGATCATTTAATTAAAAGTAGAAAATATCTTTTGACAATAAATATAATGACATAATAAAAAGTAACATTCACCTTATAACTTACAGTTTTAAGGGACTTGAGCCACTGAGGGTGGCTCAGTGGGTTGAGCGCCCGACTCTATTTCGGCTCATGATCTCAGGTCTATTTCAGGTCATGATGTCAAGGTCATGAGATTGAGCCCCATGTTGGGCTCTGCACTCCTTATGGAGCCTGCTTAAGACTCTGCCCCTCTCCACCGTGTTCACGCGCACATTCTCTGAATAAAATAAAATTTAAAAAAATTTTTAAATAATAAAAAGTTGAACCCACCACTTTCAGCAGCTGACTTTAAAGTGTATACTTGATATTAAAAGCAGGATGCCCTTTACTGTATTCAGAGCCAGAGAATTAATTTTCTGTGTTGTATTTAGTCAGAGCCTTACCCCTTTCCTTAGCAAGTCTCTGAGCTGCAGGAACCGGGACAGTCTTCTAGAAGGTATTTTGAAGGTGATGTCACATCATTTGCCATAATAAAAGCCTGTTTTATGGTCTTAAGGAATACATGAAATATTTTATATTAACTTTTATATTATAGTCATCTTAGTTGTTTGATGCTAAGCAGATACAGAAAAGAAGGGATTGAATTGCATGAGGCAGCAAAAGGACATTAGAAGTTAGGTAGACTCTAGTAGAACATACGATTTTTGCACCCAAGGAAAGAAGAAAGTGTTTTTACTATGTTGTGGGCTGGTTGTATCTTCCTGAAGTCACTATGGAGGGATTTGGAAGAACATGTTAGGCCTGCCACACTGACAAGAAAATCAACCAGAGGGTATTTACAATTAGGTAGTGAAAAGTAATGGTAGAATTTGTTTTTAGAGATTACAGCTGAACTTCTGCTTAATGTAATATTCTGGGATCTAAGTATTCTGGATGCTTCAAAATAAACGTGAAAGAAAAGAAGTCACCTCTATTTTTACATTTTACATCTACATTTTTACAATTGTGATTAGATTCAATTCCAATCAGTGGGCTAGTAGATACAGCAAAACAACCACAGTATAGAATAACGATTGACTTTCCCCGGTGGGACAAGACCAACCTATGCTCCACTGAAACCTAGTATATTTATAACGGTATCATGTCGGTCCCATGGCTTCAAGTTGTCTCTGAAGTGTGACTTCAATTTTTGATAGATGATCCTTGATAACGTGTTTCTATAATATTGTCTGCTTGGAGATGAATATAAAATGTGAAGAGACTATGAGTAAGCAAAATCATTCATTCAGAGTCTGCATTGTATTATACCAAGCCTTTGCACAAGCACTGGTTATACCAACAGTCCCTGCAGTTAGATTCCCCTAACTTACCTACACATTTCTGAGTGGGCTTAACTCCCCCTGCCCAACCTGCTTTTCTCCTCTGAGCCAATCTGACTATGTTGGCTCCTGGGAGAAAGCACCAAGATAAATGTCACCTGTTTTTTCTCTAAAATGATGGAGAAAATTTCCCTTCAATGGCTTGTGTACAAAGACTGCTGGTTTGTACAGGGAGACTTTCATTTCTTTATGGGAACTACAGAAAAAAGGAATGAACCGAGGAAAAAATCTTAGGAGGAATATTTTTTTACCCCATCCCATTTCTCCACCAGTATAAGCAGCAAAGACCCTTAGAAACTTCAAAAAGACTGCATGGCTGTTGCAAAACAAGAAGAGGGGGACCATTTCAGATGGAAGGAGTGCTTCTTTAGTATATGAAAATACCAAAGAAGGGGCGCCTGGGTAGCTCAGTCGGTTAAGTGTCTGCCTTTGGGTCGGGTCATGATCCGGGGTCCTGGCATCAAGCCTGGCATCAAGCTCCCTGCTCTCCAGGGATTCTGCTTCTCTCTCTCCTTTCTGTCTCACCCTTTTCTGTCAAATAAGTAAATAAAATTTAAAAAGAAAAGAAAATACTGAAGAAGAGTGGTGCACAAGACAACTACTGCAAAATGAGATAAAAACAAACACAGACGGGGTACCTGGGTGCTCCGTTGGTTAAGCGCCTCACTCTTGATTTTGGCTCAGGTCATGATTTCAGGGCCATGAGATCAAGCCCTGCATCCTGCTCCACATTCAGAAGGATATCTGAGATTCTCTCACTCCCTCTCCCCACTCCTTTTAAACAAACAAACAAGCAAAATCTTTAAACAAATTCCTCCTCCCAGATCCCTGTCTTACAGGATTATCCCTAAGAGCCTGTCAGGAAGAATCACAAAGGGGTGGGATGCATATCATAACTCAGATCTTTTATTTTTTTATTTCCATTTTTTTGAGTATAGGTGATGCACAATGCTACATTAGTTTTAGGTGTACAACTTAGTGATTTGACAAGTTTATACATTATGCTATGTTCACAAGTATAGCCACCATCTGTCCCATTACATCATTATTACAATATCCCTGTTTTCCTTATGCTCTGCTTTTCATGCAGTGACTTAGTCATGCCATAACTGGAGGCCTGTATCTCCCTCTCCCCATCACTCATTTTGCCCAATCCCCTTACACCTCTTCCTCTGGCAACCATCAGTTTGCCCTCTCTATGTATAGGTCTGATTCTGCTTTTTGTGAAAATAAATTTTTTTAAAGAGGAAAAATAAAAAGACAAGATGAATTTTAAAATGTGGGAAAAACAAAACAAAACAGACACCCATTATATATATCCAGACCCTGCTCCTGTCTAGGCTTTTAAGGTGGATTGGGAATGTAAACCATGTGGTGGTTCTCCATTCCCTCTGACCTGGAGAGATTTTTCCACAGCTCTTCCACCACTGGGCAGAGTTCTAATGTTGTCTCTTTATGTGCTAGCTGCTCTTATAAACCACAGCTTTCTTCCTGTGCCCAAGGACAGAGGGTTCTGTTCTTGGTCCCTCAGTGCTGTCCTTCCCCACGGCCACCCCAAGGTGGGTGTGGGGTTCCCTTTGCCACCTCTTTTGCTGTTCTCTTGCCACTCTCTCTAACTTTGGTTGTTCAGTGACTGTTCAGTCAAACTTCAGTGCTTCTGGAGGAAGAATTGTTCTATTAATAGGTGTAATCTAGTGTGTTCTATGGAGGAAGTGAAGTTCAGAGCCTTTCTATGTTGCCATCTTGAGCTGGAACTAAACTCAGATCTTTAAAACCCAATAATATTGTCCAGACGTGCTGGCCTCCTAGCCTCTCCCACCTCTCACATTCCTTTGCATTGATGGCCCAATCCAGTGGCTTCGTTGATTCAGTTCTTTGTCTTTCTTGTTTAGATTAGTTTCTTCTCCTCTGGCAGCAACTCTTCCACTGTGGTTTTTGTTTCCTGGGAAATGACTCCCAAGTAGAAAAGAAAATGTCTTGGTTTCAGTGCTTGGCTTTGTAAGGAAAGCCTCTGTAAAGCCAGCCTGTCTTTAACTTGGCCTCTGAATTTTGTCTGGACAGCCCTTAGTATCATCCCCTAGAAAAAAATTCTTGTCAACCCTTCATTAAGCTAAGCAGCCACTTATTCATCCAACCAGTGCATGCCTCTGGTTATGCTTCTAGGATCTTGGGGGGGTTTTTGTTTGTTTGTTTTGTTTTCACGGATTCCCAAATCCTGTCCTACACTATCTGCTTTCTGCTCCCTGATGAGGACTTCTCACAATGCTTTTGTCCTTCTTTCTTTACCCTTCCTTGCCCGTAAGTTAATAACCGATGCTAAAGATCTAGAGCTAAGAAAATCTTCACTCTCAGTCTCAGAGAAGATGGGAGTGGGAGGATGAGGAGGAAACTGTTTTTAGAATCCAAAATTAGAGCTCCACGGAACGTATTTTCCTATGGAAACATTATTATAGATGCATTTTATAATATTACAAATCACATATAATTCTGGAGCCAGTAGCTATTCATGGGCCATCATGAGACATCAAATCGGCAAATAAAACATTATTTCAATTGGAAATATAGTCTATGATCCCAAAAACTGACTTAGGTAAATAGTCTAGTCATAATTGGAGACATTGGAAAATATATGGAAACAGTTTTTTTTTACATATTAGCTCTTACATTAATCTATATTCATCATTAAAAAGTTCAGTTAATCCAATTCTGTTTGTTCAAAAAGAAAAGTGTGATTGAAGTTTTGTCTCATTAAAAATAAGAACAGCATTATGCATGTAATACCTATTTAATAATATTTCTATCATTTATTCATTGTGAAAGTTATTTAGATTGTACATATCCTTCCAAGGAGTTCTCATTGCATAAGCACATGCATGTTCTTAATTTCTGGCTTAATTTTTAAGTCTACTTAGTTCTCTGATCAATAGGTTTTCTCAAATCATCATAAGAATCTGAACAAATAGTTAAGTTCAGAGACAATGTTCTAAAATAGCTCTATACCAGTTTTGTTTTTCAAAGTTTTTGTATCTTTTTAAACTGGAATGAGAACAATGCTGAATCACGCATATGTAAGAAATATCTTGTGGTGTCAGAAATTATCACAAACTATCGAATTTTTATTGAATCAAATATTATATAATACATTGGAAGAAAAACTGTATTCATAATATAATAGTCTCTGGGAAAATCAGCACCATGGACATCTGTTGTTTTTACCTGCCTACTATTCTCTCCTTCTTTTGACAAAAGCATCTTTTTTTCCCTTGGGGCACCATGCCTCCATCTGGTCCTCAGTTGCTACTCTCACAGTGTTCTATCCATACTCTCTGACACAAAAGTGGTCATCTGGCCCTGGTTGGCCAATCAGAGTATCCACGCCTCTCATTACAGCCCCCCAAACCAGATGAAAGAGTGCTTCCATAATTTAGCTTATTGGTGCTAGAGAAGAGAGCTTTCTTTCCCTAGGATCTTGAGCCATAAGAACAGTAAAAGCCACAGACGTTTCACTTTCCTTCCACGCCACACAGAAAAAGAATCTGTAGTAAAAAAGGTGAGGTCAACACCCAAAGAGAAACAGAAGTAAAGAAAAAGTGAGGGGAAAGGAAATGGCGCAGATGATACTGATCTCCTGAGTCCAGCTGGGCCTGAATCCTGGCCCACCTAAGACTTCCTAATGATTTGGACTAAAAAACTCTCATTTATTTCCCTCTTAATCTTATATAGTCACATGAGTCTTAATACACAAAGATACAGAGGAAGGAAGTGAGACTTCCTTTCACTTCAGGGTCTTCTCCATTTGCATGCATGCTCAACTGAATTAATTTTCCTCAGCCAGCACCTCACAAGACCTGTTGGGCCTCCTCCTTGTTCAAAAGTCAATGGCCAAAGGGCCTCCAAACAGAACAGGGGATGAAGTGGGCACTTCCCTCTATCACTTTCCCTCTGTGATCCTGGGCAAGATGCCTGGTTTTCTAAGTCCCCACTTCTTGATGTTGAAATAAGCATTGTAGTAGTACCCAGTTCATAGGTATCCTGTGAGAATTAAATAAGATACTTTATGTAAAGCATAAGATACATAACACATATTCAGCCAATCTTAGCTATTATTGTATCAACAGATACGATATAAGACAATGTGTTAGATGCTGTGATTGGAGTGTTGGCCAAGATACTGGCACTACACAGAGAAGCCCATCCTGCACTCTACCTCTTTGTGTTGCTCCATAATGTACATGTGAGAAGTTTCATGGGAACAGATAATTTTGCCTTGAGCGAGGTAAAGACCTGTGATGGGAAAGTTTTGAGCCAGTGAGCAATTCAAATTCTTACTAATAAAGCCATTACAGAGTAATGATGAAGGAGTTAGAGGGGTCTATAAGATGTTCTTGAGTGTTAGTTAAAGGCATCAAAAGTTAATAGATTTGAATTCCAGTTGTGCTATTGTAATAATCAAATTTTGGACAATTTACAAAAGGTCTTTTAGGCTCACTTTCTGGATTTATGAATAGGGATAATAGTAATGATCTTAAGTCATTGTGAAGCTAAGTAAGATAATGTATGTGAAATGCTTAGCAGAAACCCTGTCCATGACAGATTGTTCATGGTACATGAGGGAATTATGGTGTCTTAGAGTCACTAATTGGATCACAGAGGGTAAAACATTATTAGCAAGGCATTTTTGAGTCAGGAGGCTGAATCACAGGAGGAAATCTGGGAAACAGGATAGATTCAGAGGCATAGTGTGTTACCTGAGGTTTTTCAGTCCCAGGTGTCTAGAGAAGTCCTTGACTACAGGGCATCCAGAGAAATTATGAAAGACTGAAATGGGAACAAATATATCAGTGTGTATCTTGTAGCTCATTCATCCATGTCTTCCTTGCCTTTCATTGTTTTTGATCAATTTTACATATTTATAAGTTGTAGAAAATTGATAATATAAACAAGGAAAATATGTATCTGGTGAAATGCAATTTATTATTTCATTGACTCATTTTACATGGATGCAAACTGGTTTCAAAATTTCTTATTCCCTTTATATGCACAGTTTTTGAGAATTTACCTTTGAACTGACTGTAACATCTTACTGGTTCCCTCATTAATTAATAAGTTGAATAAAATGACATTTTATGTGTTCATTTTATGTCTATATGAGAGTCATGATTTTATCTTCTTTTTTCTAAGACTTATCCTTTAATAGGGGTTCTCCCTACTGCATGGGGGAGACATTATTCTAATTTTGCAGTTGATTTCATGGCTACTGAATAGTCCTTTTAAAGGTAAAGGGACATTTCTGGTTTCTGCCCTCACTGCCTTCATAGAAGCATTTTTTGCCAGAGACATCTTGGAAGCTTCAGAAGGGAAACTCAATTATCGGGGATCTGCATCTTAGTCCCCTAATTCTGCCTCTTTGCTGTCGACACTCCCTGAGGGAGGGCCCTGTTCATGAACGCCCACATTGGTCTCCACGGTAATTCTTAAAAATACCCACCTTGCCCTTGATTAAGACTACAGCTAAACCTCTTTTGACTAAATGATTTTTCAGTTGGTACTGTAATCCACCACTGGTAATTTCAAATAGCAAGATGCACTCTTACCCAGAACTCTTCCCTTTGATAGTTAATAAATAAATCTTAGATGTAACACAAAGATCATGCTGCACATTAAGGTTTTCAAAGACTGAAATGTGGACTCTAAAACAATTGTAGTTAGGTAGAGGAAACAGGTGAGGATGAAGAAAAACCTTTTAAAAGTAAATAAAAACAATAAAAAGAAGCAGTTTCATATGGTTTTTATACGACAGTATACACATTTCACAAGCAGTATCATATTAATAATAAAAATACTGGTGCAGTCACATGTCAAATCCATAAGCTGGATTTGAAGACTCCTCAAACCTGATCCCCATGCAGAATCTTCTACTATCTGGCTTGAGGTATGTTGTTCTGCCACAGAAAAGTCCCCAGAGAAGGCTGCTTCATGCTGGAGAAGCATTGATTCACTGGCACTCAGTCCTCAGCTCTCCTTTTTCAACAGGCAAACAAAAACAGACAAAATACAAAAAAAAAAAAAAAAAAAAAAAAAAAAAGAAAAGGAAAAAAAAAGCATTTAATGAATATTGGTGCTGGTATATCTTTAACCTACCTGGTAGCAGGATTTTTTTTTTTTTTTTTTTAATTTTATGGTGTGCTCAAACTAAGATGAATGGTTCTAGTTAAAACAAATTTAACCAGAACAGCCAGTCATGGTCATGTAAGCCAGAATTGAGCTGAGGGAAAGCCAATTAGTATTTCCAACTTTCATAGCCTCTCGAACTTCTGTGATTGTCCTAACTACCATGTTTGTTCTTGGTGGCTCCCAGTAGATTAAGATATGCCAAGACCTGTCAGTGTCTCAGAGTTGTGAGAAATGCTCCCTCACCTCAAGCTCTGAGAGGACTACTCATTGCCTGCTCCTTTAGCGATCCAATGCAGATTAATTGGAAGCCTGACTGGTAGGCAACAAAAGCTGGGAAAGTTGGTTCATTAGATATGCCATCCATAGCCCCAACAGGGAGAAAGGGATTTTTTTAAAAAATCTAAATTCACCAAATAGCATTATTTGTATAGATTTGGCCTTTTATATTGTCTAACATAACTTAATAGACAATTTAGTTGTTATTTAAAAATACTACTACATGAGAAAAAAAAATTGTAATCAAATTACTTCTTTTTAAACTCAGCCCTACAACACAACTCTGGCTTCTAGTTGATCCAGCTGTTGACATCACACTGTCTTGAAAGAAGAGGAAATACAAAAGGTTTTAAATTGTGGACCTTTAACAGTGGTCAGGGCAGTCACTCTGAGTGAAGACAGAGTGTTACATCTGCAGGTTCCTGATCACAACTGTGTTTATGAACAAGAATTAAAGTGATAAGAGAAATGGTTTTGGGTCAGTCACACATTTGGAAGTTCTATTGAGATATCTTATTAAAAAGGAAAGGAGTTTATTTTTAACACTTATATTGTCAGATTTTGTAGTTCTTTGATGGAAGGCATTTAGTGAAAAGTGTATTTTTCAATGACCTGTAACAAATGAAATGTAACAACTTCTCTCTCAAGTAGTGAATTTAAGCCAAACTTATGAACATTTTCATAACCTAGGAATTTGGGATATAGGAATTGGTTTTTAAAAATAATAGTAACTCTATTATTGTGGTAACCTCAAGTCTTATGTCTAGATAATGGAAAGTCAATTATTTTCAAACTATAAATTGAATCTTCTCCCCTCATACTCCCATTCAATTTAACAAAACATAATAATACCAAAGGGTTAATTTCCTTAAATATCTTTTATGAAGAAATATTATAGAAGAATCTTAAATCAAAAGCATCTTCTTTTCTAGATGGCTAGTTTTTTTTGTTTTTGTTTTCTGAGATAGAAGACACTGGAATGATAAAATAATTTTTAAAAAACACTCAACAAATCATCAACGTTGTGAAGAAAAATATTCTCTTGCCCAACCTTTATATTTTCATATGGCAAAATTAAGGTTCAGAAACAGAACACTAGCCTTTTCCCTGGGCATCTGAACAAGCATTTCTTGCATTATATTATGCCTCCCATGGAATTATTGCTCAATTGCGTTTTGAATTATAGCTTTTTGAGTTGTAGCACTCTTATTACAGCACGGCTAAATGGATCATGAAAAGAAATCTTTCTCACTTGGTCTATTTGCATAGAAGTGATAATCACCGTTCAAAAAATAAAAGTGATTACTAAAAGAAAATAGCTCTAGAAGTGAAAACCTTGGACAGACCCTAGGGTAACACTTAAATTAAAGGGCAGAAGAGAACAAAAAAATCTGTGGAGGAGATGGAAAATGTCTTCAGAGTTTAAGAAGAAAACCAGTGCCATACTGGGGGTTAGAAGTCATTGGAAGATAGGCATGGTCAAGAAGGAGAAATAAGAAAAACAAGTATAAAGAAGTCTGGAGAGAAGAGAAGGAAAACTAAGCGGAAGATAAGGAGGAGACCCAAGCGTAGCTAAAGGAGTAGTGTTAAGAAAACATTTAAAAATACAAAGGACTTATCTAGGTATGAAAAACAGATTGCAAATATAACATCACAAGAGAAAAAGGAGATTATTGAGGAAATGAGGCCCTAGAGAAAGAAGGAGGAAATGGAACGGAAGGCCTAAAAGTGGGATGGCTGCTTCCCTGGGACAGAAGCTCTCACGAAAAAGCTGGGGTCTCAATAAATTACGAGGCAAGGACACCTGTGAAGAGGAGGAGATAACAGGGGTGGCACACATTTGAAACAATCTTCACCAGGTTTTTGAGAGCAGTTGCTCCTGCTTAATCTAGACATCTCGATGTGAGAGTCCCACATATGTGGTACAGGCTTGAGAGAGAGAAAGGAGGGAGTGAGGAGATCTGAAGTTTGCAGAGATAAAGCCAAGGACATAAGAAACAGTCCGCATTCCAGTACTTCATACACGCATTTATTGGAATCAGGATGTCTAGAATGTGACTCTGCCAAAATTATGATGGTCTCAGGACCCCTAAAAAAACAGCACCCCCTTGTTGCACTCATGGACATCCGTAGCAGTGTTGTGAAGGAAATGAATACAGGCAGGTAGAAAAATAAGGAGAAACTCCCATCCAAATCCTATCCCTGCCCTACTTTTGTGCTTTCATGTCTACACAAAGCAGGGCTTTCCACTCAGAACATGCCTATGGAGGTGGAAGGGTAACTCTCGAAGATCAGAGTGGATAAGAATTTTTGGTGAGTGCTGTGAAGTGTGTAAACCTGGCGATTCACAGACCTGTACCCCTGGGGATAAAAATACATGTTTATAAAAAAAAATTAAAAAAAAAAGAGCATATGGGAATGCTAATGATTGATCTGTGCTGTACCAATACACATTTTCTGGATTTAGATTTTTTCAAAAATAAAAGTCCATCATAGAACCAATGATAGAGTCCTTTGGAAGTGTAAACCAGCTTGGTTCAAATTTAATGAAATCCTCCAAGCATTATCTGGAGGAAAAAGAGATGACCTGCTTTATAAAGATCCTGAATGTTGGAGAAACTTGTGCCAAGATAGAGTTTGAAGATTATTCTAAAACTTGAATTTAAAATTCAGTCTTTATACCAGCTGTGTTAAGTATAAGTCCTGGGGTAGCATCAGCCTACAGTTGTAACCATTCTTTATGGAACACAACCTCACAGCTGGGGAGTATTTTATTTGTGTCAACTGAAAACTGTTAGCCCCATCTAATTTTCACCTACTGAAAAAACGTATGGCTGAGGGGTTTTAACTGGCCTCCTTGGCAACAACAAATGTAAATTCTGACTTTCTGTTATACTAAAGGGAGGATTTTAGATCAAAATGAAAGATTTCAACTGGATGGGCTCTTTTACTCTGAGAGACATACCTGAGGTCCTCATCACTTTTGGAGGTTTTGAGAGAACTAGAAAGATGTTAAGGGGATATAGAAACATTAAAAGCTTTGGAGCATTGGGTCTTTGGGGGAAAAAAGTCACATGAGGAGTCTCAGTTTCTTCTCAACACCTTAAGTTTTTTTACAGTTCAAGTTTTGGGGTTTTTTGTTTTTTGTTTTTTGGTATTTTTTTTTTTATTCCAGAAAATTATTTCACATCACCTCTGGAACTTTCTTTCATATAGGCTCTTACATATGAACACAGTGTGGCCCAGGCTGCTGAGCTTCTCACTCTTACCTCTTACCGTTTTGCTTCCAGGACATCTCATTATTCCTGCCACACAGATAGCTAACTACCCACCAACAATTTGTTCACTGCTCCCACATTGTAAAGTGATTTCTGGAAAACACCTATCCAACCAAGAATTAGGTTTTCCAGCTGTTTTTGTTTCTAGATGGAGAAATATGACTAGTTCTCACCTCTGGAATGTGAAGGCAAGTGTTGTATATCATTTATCCTAAGACAAGTTAAGTTGTAATGCCAGATAAGTAGGTGTGATTTTTCCATCCTGTTTTCTCATCCTTCAGCTGGATGCAGAATGTTATGAGGCTTAGGTGCTAGTAGAGGCACAAGATGAGAGAAGGCTATTATGTGGTTTGAAGCCACCAACTAACAGGGAACCAGTAAATCCATGTTGGGCATTTACATGGGCATTATGGTGTGAGGTCATTAAGTCTTTGGAATTTATGTGTTACAACAGCTAGCTAGTATTGTCTTAACTGATAGACAACAAACACCCATTCTTCAGAACTGGGTATCAGCCAGTAACTCTTCATCAGATTCCAAGAACAGGTAATTTTCTGACTTGCAAGATTTTTTTCTATTCTCTGCAGATATCCTCATAGTAGCCATTCATAGACAACCATTTATTAAGTCACACCAAAAAAAAAGATCAAATGAAATTTTTGCTTAATAGAATTATATATTGTCTATAGATATGATCAGTTTCTAAACTCTCATAACCTTCTGGACATGAACAAAATGTACACCAGAGGCTCAGTAATGGGGATAGTGAGCATATATGAGAGAGCTGTGATCAAGGCAGCTGGGGTTAGGGAATGAGCCCAAGAGGTCTGACTGGGCAGGGCTCACAGCATTCTTTACTGTGGTGTCCAAGGGTTGCGATGACCACCAGTTTACTTCCAAACTGGTGCTGTCTCCAGGGATCTGATCTGACCATTGGAATAGAGAAGTCAAAACCTCCATGTAATGGATAATTTAACCTGATGTTGAGGAAAAACAGACCTACCCGCACACGACCATGGATGTCAGGAAGGACTGGGATGTCCAGGAGAACTAGGGTCCAGTCAATAATGACAGCAATTTTGCCAGTCCTATGCCATTACCATTCCCTACTTGCTGCCACTATTTCTAACTCCTCTTCCATGCTATCCCTGGATAGTGGGACTGGGCTTCTGCTCAGTATCTTGCAATCCAGTTTTGTCCATTTATGATATGGAGAATTTTTCTTACTGTTTTCTTATCTTTTAATTTAGAAACAAAAAATTTAGATCAATAATCCTTTCTATATTCTCACAAATGTTTTAAATATGTCATTCCCTGATCTTCAACTGTTTTCTTTATTCCTTCCACTTTGTGTTATGTCCTTTCTGCCCCTAATATTATAGCTGCACCACCATTGTCACTTGACGTGATGTTTTCCCCCCATCACAATGATCTAGCAAACAGAAAAAGAAAAAAATAGAAGAAAGAAAAGAGTAAATAGGCTCTCCATGTAGAGCCATCCCTTATTCCTTCCCATAAAGGAAAATACTGATTTTGGAACCTTCTTCTCGTTTATTTAAAAGATTCTTGGTGGAGAAAAAGATAGTTAAAATTGCCAAGAGAACTGCACATTATAGAAGGAAGAGAGGAGAGGAGAAGGGCATCAGTAAGTAATAGAGCGATAACAAAGTCTTCATCCACTGCAGTGGGAAATGTGCAGTCTCGCCTGCTTGCTGGCTTCTTTTCTTCCTTCCACAAACACTGACCGAGCCCTAACCATCAGCCAGTCACTGTGTTCCCACATCCAGATCTGTTAGCCCTTTTCTCACAGTCCACCCAACAGGAGCCAGATTAGTGTTTTCCAAAGTCTTTAGAAAAGTTAAGTCCATTTTTGAGGAAGAAAAAAAAACAAAGGAAGTCTGGTGTTAGATAACCTTCCACACGGACAGTTCCCCCGACTACCACAGGGAGTACATGCTGTCTGTCTCACAGTCCCTGGGGCTGTAGAAATGAGAGAGAGGCACCCACCTTGATGCCAGAAGACTGTGATGTGTTTATACTCAGGGCTACATGATAGATCAGTGAGACAGTGAACGCACGGTTTATAAACTGATTTTTATCCCCTCTCGGTCGTTACTGCATTTACGCAGTTTTAAAGAAAAGACAGGCTGAGTGTACACAAAATCAGTGGTTTCCCTCCTTAATGGGAATCGCAGTCATGTAGCCTAAGGAGAGATTCAGTGGAACTTGAAATGTAAAATATCACAGTTGCCTTCTGCGTAGAACTTGACTCTGTAGATGGCATGTTTAAGAGAATAGTCCTGCCTTTCTTGTGCTTGCCTCAGCTCCAACTCTCACAGGACTGAATTTGGGGATCTGTGTATAAAGGATGTGCCATAAAAATAACTCACAAGCAGATTCTCTAATATGTCTGCAGACTTCAGCTTACCTTTGGATATTTTCTGCCTTTTTCGCCCTGCCTTTTCTCCAGTACCATCGACATTGTTAGGTCCTAGTCTCCCAGGCTTTTTTGGAGGCCACTTTCCCTCTGTCCTTCCCTCAAATCTTGCTGCTCTCTAGGTTTCTGTCTTGCCTTTCCCTTCCTCTCCTCAGAGGGCCTCATTTATTCCTACAGTTTTAGTTTTATTCTTTATGCCAATGGCTTTAAAGCTCTAGTTCAACACAGTTTTCTTTCCTGAACTCCAGACACATTTATCCAAACTCACATTTGGTCAGACCCGTAGGCCCAATAAAACCATATGTCAGAAACTGAGCCTATCATCTTTCCACTGCATAATCCCAGACCTGCTCTTCTCAAAGTGTTTAATTCGACAAATGGCAGCACATCCACCCAGATGTTCAAATAAGGAATCATCTCAAGTCTTCCTTGTCCTTCACGGCTCGTATCTAGTCAATCATACGATCTCTTGGCCCCACCTCCTGACCAAGGAGATGTCCCCTAGCACATTTCCTCTACTCCCATAGCCAGTGCCTCTGGAAGGCCCTGCCATCTCCCTGCCTTACCTCCATAGTTTCTTAACTGCTCTTCCTGTGCCACTTTCACCTGCAAAGATACCAGAGTGACCTTCCGATAGCACAAACCTAGCCACTTCAGTCCCCTTTGGTGCCCCATGCTGAATTACAATGACCCAGGATTTGTTTTAATCAGGAATGGTGAGATCAACAGATCTGGAGACAACTGCTATTGAAAAGACAGTTTGTTGTTCAATTCCCAAGAGGAGGGACCATGCCACACCATTCAGGGCACACAGGAAGCACCCGGCTTGGTCAGGAGCTGGAAGAAGTTGAGAGGAAAGCACAGGACAGAGCCTTTACTGGGGTTTCACAGGAAAGAATGAGCAAGGAAGTGTTGCTACACTAAGTAAAATTCTAGCCAGTTTGACTAATTTGGCAGGCTCTGAGCTATAGGAGTGGTCCCTAGTTGTCTGGTACCTGGCCCTATAGTGTATTCAGGGTGGAAAGAACATTGAGTTGGTATCTGAGACCATGATAAAAGAGATGGTTGGGATATTGTTGGTTGGCTTACATATCAAAATTATGCTTGTTATTTGCCATCTCTAGGAGTTAGCTAACCCTAGGAGTTAGCTAGCCCCAACACATCAAAGCATCGCAAAATATAGAAAAAAAAAACATGTTATTAATACACACACCCTCACATATGCAGAGACACACAGATACATGGATATACATGCACCCCCAAACACTTGAGTCCATAGATAATAGGAAATAATGGAAGGATTTTAAGCAAGAGAATGGCATGGTTGAAGTTGCTATTTTTTGCCTTTGGAATAAGGTCAGCCTTCTGCTGAGATTTCCAATCTCGTCTACTTATCATTTCCTCTCTCCAGTGTGTTTTCTATACATACTCTAAATATGCTCTGCTCTCTCTTGCCTATGGGACTTGGCACATACAGTTGTTCCCTTTACCTGAAAATGTCCCTTCCATCCTTCTTCCTTTGGTTAATGCCAGAGCTTCCTTCTAGACTTGCTCAGATATCACTCTTTCTGAAAATCTCTCCTACCCACAGGCCTGCACTAGTCACTCTTTATGTGCTCCTCCAACACCCAGCACATCCCGAACTGCAGTGACCTGAAGGTTGTCTCTCTGCTGAACTTGACTGGAACCTCCTGGCAGGCTTGCAAGGTGCCTACACCATCTCTGAATCTCTAGGGCCTGGCCCAGGTCATAGTAAGCACCTTATAAATGTTTGTTGGAATTTATAAATGAATAAATGATTTACTAGGGAAATACCATTACGATTAAGACTAAAGACATCACATCAGAGAGGGACCTTTCTTATTAAGATCTGAGTACCCTATTTCGGAGGTCTGCCCTGTCTGTACCTCCACTGAAGCTTTGACCACACCACCTATCTCATGGTTCCATTGTATTTTATTTCTCTGAGAAACTGTACAATCTTAGATGGTAGAGAAGTCTTATTGTTTTGTTTTTGAACTTCTAATAGTGCTGGGCACATAGCACAATTTCAGTAACTATTCAATTGAAAATTGAAAAATAAATAAGCTATAGATATTATTCCAAAGACTATCTTATAATACCAAAAGAAAAATAGCATTTTAACCAAACCATTCCTACAAACATAATTCAGCCTTCCTAATGCAAAGCCACCTCTTCTACTTTCCATTACCAAAACAACACACATCGTATAAGAAACAACTAAAGACATTAACAATAGAGGAATAGAGGGCACCATTTATGTTCCTTGTTTTCAGAGTCTTATCTTCTCTTTTCATATGCCAACTAATTAAGGCTATAAAATGACTAATGTCTCCATTTGTTTAGATGTCCCAATATGCCATTATATTTTAATCTCTATGTACTTTCTGAACTTTCAACACCCACACTTCAAAAATCTTAAATTACATAGATGTTCTAAACCAAAGAAGGGAAAACTGGTTTTGTATTAGAAGGACTATAAAGTATTATTGACATGAAAACTGAAAATGAAACAGAACAAAATAAAAACAGGAAAACATGAAGAACCGTGATTTAAGCACCAAATTTATGAACTTTGGGAAAGAATGTCAATCCCAGTTAGGACAAGAGAAAGAGAAAAGCAAGAAGATTCTAAAATTTAACCCGATTCTGCTCAAATGTCAGATCTCTGGATGGTTAATATCAAGTTTTCGTATTATGAATACATTAAAAATACTTTGCCTGTGACAGTGGTAATGAAGAATTATACCCCAATTAGAAAATAATAAGAGATAAGACAAGTATCTAAATTGGGACTCGAATGAATGAGTTCTAGAAGATTGAGATAGATAGATAGATAGATTCTGTAAACTGGCAATTACTTCTTGGCTGCCCTTTCAGACTGCTGAAAGATGTGCTTTCTCCATGATGACTATTACTGAATCTCTCCTGACTTACCATCTCTGACATCGTGGAGTTCCTCAGTCTCTGTCTTCCCTTTGCTTCTGGTTTATCTTCCTTACTCTAACTAAGCTCTCTTAAATGCCCTCAAGCCTTCCAGCTATCCTTACTGACCAATGTGGCTGTGTCTATGTAACAAATTAAACTGAAAGTCCATGAGGCCAGACAACCCCTTGCTCTTTGGAACACACTTCTCTCCGGTTTGACATTTACACACGAATAACAAAATTGGAAGGGGAGGTGAACCAGGAGAGACTATGGCCTCTGAAAAACAACCTGAGGGTTTTGAAGGGGCGGTGGGGCAATGGGGTGGGAGGTTAGGGGAACCACGCGGTGAGTATTAGGGAGGGCACAGATTGCATGGAGCACTGGGTGTGGTGCAAAAACAATGAATACTGTTACGCTGAAAAGAAAGAAATAATTTTTTAAAAATAGCTCTTAATTTGGGACCCTAGGAAACAGGGAAAAGGTGAGAATTTCTTTTTACATTTAAATTTTGGTGGTTGTTTTCACAACAGTTATTATGTACCTCTTGTGTACTATTAACTGTAAGATGGAGGGAGACTTTCAATAAAATATGATGGCAAATAGTAAACCTATTTTTCTAACTAAATAGAGGGAGGAGTGGAAGAAGCAGCACAGAGAAGGTAAATGTAGGCCTCCTGAGAGGGATCCAGGAAGGCTTTCTGGAGAAGAGCATGACTCACTGGAGTATTACAGAGGGATTTGGATTAGTCAGGTGGAGTGGAATGGGCGTGGGTTCCAAGCCCTTCTGCACATTCCAAGGGAAGCCTCCAATCATCTCCTATCTCAGATAGAAGACACCTCATCTCCTACTCATTTTTCCAGCCCTGAAACAAAAGAAAGCCACATTGGATATAATCTCATCTATTTGCTTACCTTTTTTTTTTTTTTAAAGATGAGATTGAGTTCATGTTAATATGAATTCTTACCTGTGTCAGTTACTGAGCTAGATAGGTAGTTACACACATTGACACACAACTGTCAAAATAAAAATTGAGACACGCATTATAATAGCCATTCTCCAGAAGAGTAAACTAAGGTTCAGGGAGGTTAAGTGGGTTGTCTAGAGTAATGCAGCCTGTGAGTGATGGACTGGATTCAATCTGAGGGTTAGAGCCTGTGTTTGCTCTCCTGCGTCGGGTGGCTAGCACATTAAACACAGGAGCAGCTGAGAGGGAGCAGTAATCTTTCAGGAATAGAAACCAAAATAAAATTCCTAAGCACTGTGAAGAACTTAATGTAGCCCTGGATCACTGTTAGTGACTCTTTCCTTCCTGGTGCTCTCTCTACTTCACAGGATCCTGAAATGTCACACATCTGACTGCCAAAGGGCACAGCATGAGATCTTTCTCCCCAGTTTGCTATGACATAAGGGGAGCTCAGGTCTAAACACTAGACCTGATACTATATAATGTTAATATCCACCTTGAGCTTACACATGTGTTATCTAATCATGATTTTCACCACTGTGCTGTTGAGGTTGACAGAGTGGGTGCTAATTTTATTATTATCACCCATTTAAAAATCCAGAGAGACTGGATGCTTTGTTCGAGTCACATAACACAGGGAACACATGGCAATGCCAGGAACAGAATCCGGAGCATTCCAAAACAGGATGAATGAAGTCATTCCTGTCAAGTCAAAATTTCAGCTTCTAGTGTGCTGGCAAGAGCAAAGCGATTAAGGAAGAGAGAAAGCAGAGCAGCTGCTCTCACCAAATCCTGAACATTTAGAGTTGGAAAGAACCTGAGGCCTCATCTGGTGTAATAGGCCTCTGTGACAGCCGGACAACTGTGTGGGCCTAGAGGCCAGCGGGAGACAAACATCCTATAACATGTCTACTAGCAAAGAGGGCCAATGGGATTGTTGGGGACACTGGCACAGCACTGATGGAATGGGATTTACAGCGTGTTTAGGAATGTCTCTCCCCACTGGGAGGGAGGATTGTCACAAGGGTGCAAATCAGTTCTTCCCATCCGATACTGAGATGGGCTAGAAGTCAGGCAGTAGCACAGCCCTCTTGTGTTCTCTCCCAGAGTGCAAATGAATGGTTCAGATTTGTCTCTACAAATAAATACTCCTTTCCCCCATTTTCAAAGATTGTAAGAATTATTGTCAAGGAAAGAAGATACCTTGGCTCTAAGGACAGACAACAAGTTTGTTTTTGTTTTGTCTATATCAACGAATATAGAAAGCTAAATGGAAAATTGTCAGAGATTCACAAAAACACTCAAGTAGGAATTTAAATCTACTCTCAGGAAACCACTATCATATTTGTGAATATACATGCACACATGTGTGTGACCGTGTGTATGAAAAACAGAGAGTATATCCCGCCAGAATATATGTTTAATGTTGCTTGTCCATTATCGCTTTTTTCTATCTGATGACATATTTTTTTAAATTAAAATTTTTTGGAGATAATTGTACTTTCACACACATTTTTAAGAAATATACAGAGAGTTCCCTTGTGTTTTTTAATCTAGACTCCTGCCATGAAAACATCTCGGAAATCTATGGTCAAATAACAAAACTAGAATATTGGCATTAAAACAGTGAAGATACAGAACATTTCCCCAACACAATGATCCCTCAGGCTACCCTTTGTAGTCACATCCACTTCCCTCCTATCCCTATTCCCTCTTTAACCCCTGGTAACCACTTGTCTGTTTTCCATTTTTATAATTTTCTCAATTTCATGAATGCTATATGAATGGAATGACACAGTATGTAATCTTCTGGGATTAGCTTTTTCCAACCAGCCTAATTCTCTGGAGACTTCTTCAGGTTGCTACATGATTTGTTGAATAGTGTTCCATGGTATGGATGTACCAAAGTTTGTTTAATCTTTCACCTGTTGAAGGATATCTGGGCTCTTTTTTGTATTTGTCTATTACAAATAAACATTCATTTATAGGTATTTGTGTCAACATAAATGTTCATTTGTCCAGGATAAATGCCTAGCTGGGTCACGTTGTGGTTACATGTCTGGTTTTGCCAAAATGCTTTCCAGAGTAGCTCTATCACTTTCTATTCCCACAAGCAATCAAGCAATGTCTGATTCCAGTTTGTCTACATCATCACCAGCATTTGGTGTTCTCACTTTTTTATTTTAGCATATCTGATAGGTGTACAATGATATCCCATGTTAGTTTTGGTTAGCATTTCCCCAATGGCTATGGATGTTGAACACCTTTTCATGTTTTATTTGCCATCTGTATATCCTCTTCATGAGTTCTGTCATCTTCTAATTGACTCTTTTGCTTTTTTACTGTTAAGTTTTGAGAGTTCTTTATCTAGTCTAGATACCATTCCTTTATCAGATATGTGGTTGAAAATGTTTTCTCTTACTCTGTAACTTGCATTTTCATCTTCTTCACAAAGTCTTTTATAAGAGAAAGTTATTTAATTTTGATAAAGTCCAACTTATCAACTTTCTCTTTCATGAGTCATACTTTTGACATCAAAAAACTCTGCTCAGCCCCAGATGATGATTTTCTCCTATTTTATTTTCCTAAGCATTGTATAGTTTTATACTTTCCACTTAAGACTATAATCCATTTTGAGTTGCTTTTTATAAAGAAAAACACTTAAGTCAAGGCAACTTTTTATTATTATTATTACTGTTGTTGTTGTTGTTGTTATTGCATGTGGATGTCTAATAGTGCCAGCACAACTTGTTGAAAGAACTATTTTTTTCTCCATAAAATTGCTTTGGCATCTTTTCCGGAAGTCAACTGACAAATAATTTAAAAAGAAATCAGTTGGGCATATTTGTGTGGGTCTACTTCAAGGTTCTCTATTCTGTTCTGTTAATCCTTTTCTCTACTCTCTATCCCTCCACCAATACCACAATCTTGATTATAGTAATTATAGAAAACTTGAAATTGGGTAGGCTATTCCAACTTTAATCTTGTTTTTCATAATTACTGTACGTTATTCTAGTTCTTTTTCCTTTCTATACAAATTTGATAGTTACGTTGTAAATATCTACAAAAACATCCTTGCTGACATTTTGAAAGAAATTACATTAAACCTAAATATAAATTTGGAGGGAATTTATATCTTTATTATTTTGAGTTATCCAATCCATGAACAAGGTCTATCTCTCCAGTTATTTGAATCTTATATATTTCTTGCATCTGTTTTGTGTAACTTTCATCATATAAATCCTGTATAGTTTTTGTTAGATTGACCACTAAGTATCTCTTTTTTCAAAAAAAGAAACGTTAAATGGCTAGCACATTTTAAATTTTGGTGCCTATTATTTCATTGCTAGTATATAGAAATGCATTTGCCTTTTGTATATTTATCCTGTATCCTTGCTGATCATTGACCCCTTGCTGAATTTACTTACTAGAGGTTTTTGTGTTAATTCCTGGCAATTTTCTGTATAGACAACACTGTCCTCTGCCAATAGGGACAGCTTTAGTTCTTCCTTCCTAATATATATGCTTTCTATTTCCTTTTTTAACCCTATTTCCTTGGCTAAAATTTTCAGCACTATAGTAATGAGTTGAGAGCGAACATTTGTACCTTATTTCAAATTTAAGGGGAAAAGCTTTCAGTCTTTCACCATTAAGTAGAATGTTAGCTCTAAGTTTTTGGTAGATTTTCTTTATAAAATGAGGAAGTTTTCCTCTACTTCTATTTCTCTTCAGAGATATTTGTCATGAATGAATTGAATTTTGTCAAATGCTCTTTTGCCATTAATTGATATGCCATATAAATTTTTCTTCTTTAACCCGTTAATATGGTAGAAACCATTTATTGATTTTCAAATATTGAAGAAATCTTGCATCCCTGGAATGAACCCCAGCTGGTTATGGTGTATTATTATTTAACATGTTGCTGAATTCTATTTGCTAATATTTTGTTAAGGTTTTTTGCATCCCCTATTCATGAGTGATATTGATCTGCAGTGTGTGTGTATATGTGTCTGTCTACCTGTCTGTGCTGTCTTTGTCTGATTTTGATTTTGCTATCAGGGTAATATTAGTTTAATAAAATGAGTTGGGAAAGTTTCTCTCTTCTTTTTTCTGAAAGTTACTGTGTTTGGTTGGTGCTAATTATTTAAATGCTTGGTAGCATCCTTTAGAGAAACACTGCAGGCCTGGAAATTATATTCTTGGGGAGTTTTTGAATTATGAATTCAACATCCTTAATAAGCATAGTGCTATTCAGATTACCTATGTCATTGTGGTAAGTAAGGCAATTCATCTTTTTCAAGGAATTGTCTCATTTTATCTTAGCTGTCACATGTGTACAGAATTGTTCAGAGTACTCCTTAATTACCTTTTTCATGTGTTCAGTGTTTGTAGTGATATTGTTTCATTCATGTTGGTAATTTGTGCCTTCACACTTTTTTCTTTGTTAGTCTTGCTGGAGGTTTGCTGATTTTTGATCTTTCAAAGTACCAAGTCTTTGTTTTATTTTTTTTAATGGTTTTCCTGTTTTCAATTTCCTTAACCTTTGCTTTTATCTTTATCAAGTCTTCCTTCTGCTTGCTTTATGGTACTTGTCTTTTTCTTGATATGTTTCATTTATAGTGCTTTTTGTGGTTGCTCTAAATGTTATCTTATACATATACACCTTCTCATAAACTATTGGTGTCATAATTTCACTGGTTGAGTGAAGTATAGAAATCTTACCTCCATTTTCATCCCTGTACTCTCATTTATAAGGAAATTGTCTTAAATATTTCCTCTACATACATTTAAAACCACAGTGTTCTAATTATGTTACACTTAATTATATAGTGTTCTAATTATGTTATATTTAATTATAGTGTTATAATTATGCTTCAATTGCCACACATAATTTAGAAAACTCAAGAGAAGAGAATCCTATTGTACTTGCATATATTTTTTGCTATTGCCTTCTTTCTTCTTTCCCGATATTCCAAGTTTCCTTTTTTCTTTCTTTCTTTTTTTTTTTTTTTAATTGTTTCCTTTCTGTTATGGACTTTCTTTTGCCATTATTTTAGGGTAGACCTGTTTGTGAAAAATTCTCCTACTAATCTTTATCTGAAAATATCTTGGTTTCCCTTTCATCCCTGTAGGATATTTTTCTGAAGATAGGATTTGGGGTTGATAGTTTTTTCCTTTTAGCACTTGAATAATAGTATGCCATACTTTTGGCCTTATGGTTTCTGATAGAAATCTGGTGGATTTCTATTATTTTCCTCTATAAGTAAAGTGGTCCTCTAGCTGCCTTCAGAAATATTTGTCTTTAGTTTTCAGAATTTTAATTATAATATATCTTGGCATATTTCTTTGGGTTTGCTATGTGAAGTTTGCTCAGCATCTTGAATCTGCTGGTTTATGTCTCTGGCCAAATTTCATAAGTTTTCATCAATTATTTCTTCAAATATTTTTCAAATGTCTGTTTTCAGGACTCCATTGACATTAATGTTATTTTTTTTTCCCCATAGTCCTAATGACTCCTGAGGCTCTGTTCTTTCTTTCTCTTTCTTCTTTCTTTCTTCCTTCTTTCCTTCCATTCTTCTTTCCTTTCTCTTTTCTTTCTTTCTTTCTTTCTTTCTTTCTTTCTTTCTTTCTTTCTTTCTTTCTTTCTTT